>NC_056746.1:517805166-517982666 GCF_019279795.1 Protopterus annectens | reverse complement strand
TTCATTCTCAAGTCTTAGTGAGTACCTTCACGACATGGACACTGTTTTTCACAAAATCTCACCAAGACGGTACTGATATATAGATTGTATTTTATATAGCATATATCATGGACAGAAGTAAGTTAAAAAATAAAAAAATACAGTTGGGTACACAAGACCCAGTATAAAAAAACTGCCCAATCCTGGTAGGCGCACTGGTGCCAGGACTGGAAAAAAATGACAGAGTAGAACCCTCAAGATACAGAAACATTACTACAATGGGGCTAGGCCAGGCCCAGGGGGAGGATGCCCCCCCATTCTAGAAGGAAGTAGTAGTCTACAAAAATCACAAAATTGGTAGGCCAAAAGATAGACATAAATACGATAGAGTGGTCTGTTGAGGATAAGAAAGAAATTATGTATTGTTACTATTATGCAAGAAGCCCAGAATTTCCAGGCAGAAGATATACAAAAAGATTAAGAGAGAAATTAAACGAAAGAAAAATACTTGCCCAAGAAAAACTGTCAGAAGCTTCAAATAAAAATCTTTGTTCAATAATACAACAGATTTATGAAAAGCATTATATAGCCATTTGAAAAAGAAGTGGCTGAGGAAGTACAAAGATGTAAAGTACAAAAGCTAGAGGTTTTTGAACGGTATAAAAAACAAATATGGATATTGGAAAGAAAGAGAGATATGATGTGATATTTATGCACAGGAGAAACCCAAATTAATCAATAAAAACAAAGCCACCACAAAGATATTTGAAGAGAAATACAGGCAACGGCCCCCAGATATGGAAAATTTCACAGTACAAAAATAAGATTGCAATGAAGAAACATAGAACAGAAGATAAGTAAAGTAGCAGTTAAAAAAACGAAGTTGAAGTTATGAAATACCTGCAGAGTGAAGGATTTAGTGTTGAAAGTATAACACAGGTTATATCACAACATGATGGAACAATAAGTCCCCCAAGAAAGGAGAAAGTGGAGGAGCAGGAGACATCTGAAGACGAAATATAGACATGGGAAAGAACTAGAGATTTGATATGGTGCAATATTTATGCAAAGGAAAAAGCAAAACTAATTAATACAAAAGGAGCAGTTCCAAAGATATTTGAGGAGAAATACAGGCAAAGGCATCTGGATATGGAAAAATTTTACATTACAAAAAATAAGAAAACAAAGTGGAAAAGTAGAAAAGAGGATTAGTAATGGAATAGTTAAAGGAATAGAAACTGAGGTTATGTATTACCTACAAATTGAGAATTTAGAGTAGAAAATCTAACTCTGATAACATCACAGCGGGATAGAGCAATGAATCCCCAAATTAAGGAGAAGCCAGTGGAGTGGGAAACATCTGATCCGTTGCCAGGTAAAGGTACTTTGGAGCCTTTCATAAGAAACCAGTACAAAAGTTCAATTGTAGTTGCACAGCAAACAAGTAGGAAATTGTGGCAACTCTGATGCAGTTAATGTTGTGGAGTGATTGGTCAGTGAATTCCCATATGAAAGAGCAACGTAACAGCTATAAATAAATGCATTCTGAGGGTCATTCTGCTCAGTGCTAGAAGTCTAAATCTCAAAATGCACTTGCTTGAAGCACTCCTCAAAATGTAGAACATCGACATTTGTGCTGTAATGGAGACCTAGTTTAAAGCAGCAGAAAGCACACCTGTGCTACCAGGCTATAACTCATTCCACACCTTTCGACCCCAGAACATTGACCAAAACTCCAAAGGCAGTGTTGTCTCCGTATCATAAAGGATATGCACACTTCCAGACTAGTAGCCCAGGATAACGCCTCTAAGATACTTCAGGTACAACTAAAATTGGGTAAGATGGCAATTCAAGTCATAGCCTGCTATAGGTCCCAAACCATGTCCCAAGACTCTCACTCCATGTTCTTTAGCACCCTGGAAACTATTAGGGTCCAACCCAACATGTTCATACTAGGTGACTTCAACTACCCCTCCATCAACTGGGAAAACTACTCATGCACCAATACACTGACCCAACAGTTCATACAGTCTACCTCAATCTGACCAAGGCCTTTGATACCATTCTCCACTCAGGAATTATTGAAAAACTCAGCAAACTAGGCATCAACCCCTATATCACTAGGTGGGTTGCAAACTGGCTCACAGATAGAAGCCACAGTGTGAAAGTAGTGGACTCCAAGTCAGACTGCTGACCAGTCATGAGTGGGATCCCACAGGGATCGGTCCTGGATCCTCTCCTGTTTGGCATCTACTTCCCAGAAGTCCAGGCCAGCACGGAGAGACTCTGGCTGACCAAGTTCACAGACAACTGCAATCTGGGAGCCATTATTAACTCCCCAAGTGATGTAGACATTCTACAGAAAGGCCTCACTGAGACTAATGAGTGGTGTCAAAACCATGGCCTTAAGCTTAATGCCAAAAAATGCATCGTCATCCCCTTTTGGAAAAACTCAGTTCCTACTAATTACCACATCGATGGGAGCCCAATGAATACTGAAGGTGTTATAAAAGATCTGGGAACACAGGTTGACAGCAACCTCTCCTTCGACCACCACATTGCCACTGTGGTTAGAAAGTCCTTCTATCTGGCACATCTCATTACCAAGGGTTTTGCATCCAGGAAGAAAGAGGTCATTATCTCTCTCTAATCTTCGCTCATTAGGCCAATCATCGAGTATAATGCCCCATTCAGCATGTACCTCACTAGACACATGCAACAGCTGGAAAGGCTACAAAAGTACCTCACAAAGAGGATCCTAGGCCTTAAACACATATCCTACATGGACAGACTCAAAAAACTCCAGCTATTCTCTGTCTCATATCATCTACTAAGAGATGATCTCTGTTTGACTTACAAAGCCATGTCAGACCCAGCTCTGTTAGAAATGCTGCATTTAAAGAAATCCCAATCCCTCTGCACCACATGCTTCAGAGACATCAACCTCATTACCACAATCGACAGAACATACTGGCGGGACAGGTTCATAACTCCGAGACTGCCCATGCTCTGGAATAGACTTCCCATATATGTCAAGCAGAGCACCTCACTGGCCCTCTTCAAGAGAAATCTTGATGAGCAGATGGGAAACAGAAAGTTCACCCCGGGGATCACTCCAGTGGCTCTACTTAATAGAGGCACTGGGAACTAATGTGGGGCATGGCACTTCTATGGGCTATGCTTGTAAAGTCTCCAGGGCCATTAGCCTAGTACATACCTATGAACCTATGAATCTATCAACCAGTGACAAAGGATGAAACTGAAGAGAATGAATCAAAAGAAGATGTCCTGGAACTTTTTATAGCATGCCCGCTAGAAATGGAAAACAAAGAATGTGCCCTCAGTTTAGAATAAAGTGATCTAAGAGAAGAGTTGCTTGATTTAATACCAATGGACAGACATATTAAGATTAAGATCAATGAAAGAAATAAACTACACACACAAACACAGGGCACTAAGGGAAAGGAAGGTGAGAAATCAAATGCCATCATGGAAGTATCGGATAGAGAAAACTATAAATCAATTAAGACAAGAAGTGCCATTGTTAGAAGAGTATAGATGAAGGAACAGATCAATACTGAGAAGGACAGATGTGATAAAAGCAATGCACACTATCAGAACAGATTAGGATCTATCATGCACTATCACAAACAATAAACTAAAAATATTAAGAAAGGCAGAAAAACTTAGTAGATATGCAGATAAAAATAAAGGAAAAGTACAAAATAAGCAATTTATTGATGTCCCAAAAGGTTTTATAGAGAACTGGGAAACAAGACAAAAAGAATTGAAATAGCACCAATTAAAAGAAGAAATAGATACATTTTGGAGAAATATCTATGAAGTTCCTGTGGAACATAACAAAGATGCTAAATGGATAGAAGAAGTAAAAGAAAGAATAAGAAGTTCCCATGTACAGGATATGAAGTGGAATGAAGTAATGGCCAGAGAGACTGAATCAAAGTTAAGAAAAGCTCCTAATTGGAAAATCCCAGGCTCAGATACAGTACCTAACCTCTGGCTAAAAGTATTAACATCTTTACATGAAGATTTAGCCAAGAGTAAGAACTATTTATATGTGCACCCCAAACAGACACCAACCTGGTTAACAACAGGAAAAACAATACTCGTACTTAAGAGTGAACCTGCAAGCTATCCTAAAAACTATGGCCACATAGCTTCCCTTCCGACAACGTATAAACTATACACTGGATTTGATGCTGACAAAGTTTATAGTCATTTAGAAGAAAATTCAATCATGGCAATAGAACAAAAGAGTAACAAAAGAAAGTCACGTGGAACAAAGGATCATTTGTTGTTAAATAAAGTCATAATGGAGAACTGTAAAAAAGGGAAGAATCCAAGTATGGCATGGATAAACTACAAAAAAAGCACTTCACAGTATCCCACATTCATGGCTAAAAGAAAACTTAAAAATGTATAAAATACACCCTACACTGATCAATTCCATTACAGTGACCATGAAACAGTGGCAAACCACTTTGTAGTTAAGCCATGATAACTGACAAATTATTATTCCTGGGCCAAAAATTCAAAGAGGGATATTCCAGAATGACTCTTTGTCACCGCTGCTCTTTTGTCTTGCCTTAACCCATTAAACTGTCTACTTAATAGATTAGGTCATGGCCAACATCTGGCTCCAAGAAAACAACAAAGAGTAAAAGACTTCTCACCTTTTTGTGGATGATTTAAACTGTATAGTTCATCAGATGAGGAACTGAAAGCACAACTGCAAGTGGTCAAAACGTTTTCAGATGATATAAGAATGTGATATGGTCTTGATAAATGTGCAAAAGCAAACTTTAAAGCAGGAAAGCTACAGAACCAAGAACAATTTAGTTTGGGGCAGGAATATGATGAGCATGAGAGAATGTATACATTTTTGGGAAGTGATGAAGGATCATCAATAAAACATGAACAAATGTGAATAAAACTTAGTAAGGAATATTTTAGAAGACTAAAATTAATACTGAAAACAGTATTGACATCTAGAAACAAAGTCCAAGGTATAAACCAATTTCCTCTGCCTGTCCTAACTTAAGTTTTGGAGTGACTGACTTGTCCTGAAAGAAGAGACCAGTTGGCATAATGGTTATGGTCTGTGCCTCCCATGCACAAGGTACAAGGTTCGATCCTGACATCTCACCAATGTCTGTTTGACGTTTACACTTTCTCCCTGTGTCTTTGTGGGGTTTCTCCCATGTCCAAAAAACATGCTGAGTGTTTCCACCTCAAATTCACTAATGAATAGAGCTGTGGACTGCAGCACAGACTCTACATGGTGCCCTATAGGGGGAAGAGTTGTACAGCGCAACTGTTTTGGGCATCTACTGTGGTATGCAGTATCCTCAAGATAGGAGAACATGGATCACAGACTGTGTGCTGTGGCAGGGCAAGCCACTTGGTGTAAAATATGGCTCTAGATGATTCAGTCATGTTGAATAATGTCGCAAAAATGGGCATGGTTAGTTACCAGTGATAAGTGGGTTGAGGACCCATCTTATTCTGACCTATGCCAGGGACCCTTGTTAAAGGTTGGAGGGGTATATATGTCCCTGTTAGCCAGTATGCACCTGTGTGCACCCGCCATAAAGCCTAGCAGCCCTGGATCAATAAGCTACTGGCTGGCTGGTGTCTAGTTGCCCAGCCTGGGTTACCTGGGATAGCTCTGTTGAGCAAAAGCTGGACGTAAAACCAAACCAACCTGCCAAACATGAACTGAGAATTGCTACGCTTAATGTAGGTTCACTGACAGGATGCAGCTTGGAAGTGGATGACATGATGATATGGAGGAGGCTGGACATCCTATGTATCCAAGAGACAAGATGGAAGGACAGTGCAATGAAATGGTGTAGGAATTGTGGTGAGAGAGAGGCTTCAGAACACAGTGAGGAATACCATCAGAATGAATGATAGATTCATGGCAAACAGATTCCAATGTAATGATAGGGTGGTATTCATAATCTCAGCCTATGTCCCACAGCAGGGTTGTGATAGTGAAGAAATGAGTGCATTCAGACAGCAGGACCTACTAGATAAAGCAGGACAACATGAACATGAATTGGTGTTGATAATGGGTGATTTGAATGCACATATTGGGACAGACAGAAGACGATATGAGGACTGACTAGGTCCACATGGGTGAGGCAACAGGAATAAAGATGAAGAGGCCATGCTAGACTTCTGTCTGGCAAATGGCTTGATAGTAGCCAACACATGGTTCAGAAAGAGAGACAGTCACAAGATCACATACAAGAGTAGCCAACATGCAACTCAGGTAGACTTCCTCCTATTAAGGAAAAAGCACTGGGGTAGAATCAATGATTGCAAAGTCATCCCCAACAAAACAGCTGGCCCACAGCATAAACCACTTGTTGCCACAATCAGCTACAAGCAGTGGTCAAAGAAGGCTCTAAGGTCAACAGAGACCAGGCTGAAGACCTGGATGTTGACTGGAGAGAAAGTACAATAGTTCAAAAAATTACTCAGGGGTCTAGCATCCCAAGAAGAGTAGAAAATAGGTGGAGTTGAACAAGAATGGCAGCACCTAAAAACAGAATGTGATAGGACTACAGAAAATATATATGGCTGTGCCACCTATGGAAATAAGGTACATAAGAAAAGCTGGTAGTGGAATGCAGAAGTCCAGGAAGTCATCAAAAGAAAGGAGTGCAGGAAGAAGTGGGAGATAGAAAAGGCTGACAGGCTAGGAAGGACTACTGGTTGGCTAACAAAGAAGCTAAGAAAGAAGTTGAAATAGCAAAGAATAAGGCATTGGAGGCACTGTACCAACTTCTGGAAAGTGACTCAGTAAGTGGCATAAAGAAACTACATCAGGTTATAAAGGCAAAGACAGAAAGATAAAGAAGATAGTCAGACACCCTTCATAAGGGATGACAGCAACAACCTGCTCACCAGTCCACAGGACATCAAAGGCAGATGGAAGGAGTATTTCCAGAAGCTTCTGAATGAAGACAATTCCACAAAAGCTGCAGAAACAGCCTACGATGAGAGAAGAAGAGGAACCCACCATAGAAGAAGTAAGAACAGCACTAAGAAAAATTAAGTCAGGGAAAGTAGCAGACTCAGATGAAGTCACAGCAGATATGATAAAGATAAAGGCGGGAAATGGCTCCTGAGGGTACTAATAACAGTGTGGAGAGAGAGCTGCATAGCAGATGACTGGAGAATAAGCATACTTCTGTCAGTATACAAGAACAAAGGGGACATCCACAACTATGGGTAGTACAGAGGCATCAAATGCCTATCACATTGCATGAAAGTTCTGGAGAGGGTGATTGATAAATGGATACCCAGAGTAGTAGAATGTAAGATGGGAGATGAGCAGTTCAGATTCAGATCAGGATGCAGCACAGCTGACCCAATGTTTGCAGTGAGACAGATACTTGAGAAGAAGATAGAGATGAGAAGAGAGTCTAACTGGGCATTTCTAGACTTGAAGAAAGCATATGACAAGGTCCTGAGAAAGCTGATTTGGGCAGTACTGCAATGGTTTGAAGTCCCAAAAACATTGGTAGAATTAGTGCAGGCTATATACAAGGACCCAATGACACAAGTACGAATAGTATTCGGCCTCACAGAGGTGTTCCCAGTGGGAGAAGGTGAACATCACGGCTCAGCTCTGAGCCCACTGTTGTTCATACTGGTGATGGACTACATTAGCCAACAGGCCGGAGGGGACACATCAACAAAGTTGCTGTATGCAGACGATGTGGCATTACAGGCAGACTCTGAGCCAGAACTTCAGCAAAGGATAGGAGAATGTAATGCAAAACTGAAGCCACATGGGATGAAACTAAGCACAGATAAGACGGTAGTAACGGCAGCAAACTGAGGAAATCAGAAGAAGCTGAGAATAGAGATAGAAGAGAAGATAGTGGAACAGGTAAACAGCTTCAAGTATCTGGGAGGGGTGGATGAGGGGAAGGGAAATCTGGATTAAGAGGACAAAGCTATAATCAGAGGGGCTACAGCCAAATGGCATAGAGTGTCAGGTGTAGTCTATGACAGAAGAATGCCAATGAAGCTGAAAAGTAAGGTGTACAAGACAGTGGTGTGACCAGTACTACTGTATGGTACAGAGACCTGGGCATTAAAGGGAAAAGAGTTGAAGAAGCTAGAGGTGATGGAAATGAGGTGCCTAGAAGGGTGGTAGGATGTACACTGTGGGACAGATGAAAAAATGAGGACATAAGAGCAGAAGCCAAAGTAGCTCTAATTGCAGAAAAAATCAAAATAAACAGATTACAGTGGTTTGGACACATGCAGAAAAGCAGAAGACAATCTGGTGAGGAAGATTTGCGGCAGACAGGAAGAAGGCAAGATGAAGTGAGGACATTCAGCAAAGAGGTGGATGGATTGTGTGAAAGAAGATCTGCAACAGTCAGGCAAGAGTGTTGAAGAAGGCAGGAGTGTGGCACTGAATTGAGAGAGTTGGAGACAGTTAACATGATACCCTGACCCCATGTAGAAAAAAAAAAATGGGAAAATGGGGGCTGATTATGATGATGATGATGATGATGACTGGCCCAAAAAGGTGTTGGATCAGTTGGACAGGAAAAGAAGAAGGATGCTTCATGCTCATCAAATGACATAAAATTAAGTGTATACCAAACTATACATTCCCCATTCTGAAGGCGGTATGGGCCTCCTTGAAATTGATTACATCTATAGATCTGCAAACATAGGACTGCAGACATAGCTGCTGGCCTCACAAGACCTAAACATAGTGGAAGTTTTATAACATGAAGATAATAAGTCTAAGATGACTTCCCTTCTAAGTATAGCAAAAGTATATCGGTTTCAAGCAGGAATGTAAATCAAACCAGAAGTAGATAAAAATCAGGCAGCAACTGAATGTGCCAAAAAAACAAAAGAAAGAATATAAGGTGAAGGATCAGATGAGAAGGCAAGAAATGTGGAAAATACATAAATATAGTTGCAAGTATATAAAACTTCTGGAACAATCTCGTGTTGATCAGGATCAAATGCAGGAATGGTTAAGGAGAGGTGAAGTTAAACCAAAAGATGAAAGGTTAATATTAGTGGCCCAAGATAGTGGACTATGTACACATTGGTGTACAAAGTCTATTGAAAATGTGGGAGAAACAGACAAATGTAGGTTTTGTAAAACAGACGTGGAAGCAGATGCACATCTTGTTGGTGGTTGTGATACACTAATGGCAGAAGGACTGTATATTGAAAGACATAATAATGTGGGAATATGTGGGAAAATGTGTTTCATTGGGGATTGTGCAACCATTATGACTTTCAAAGTAGCTGAAAACATTAGAAACATGAGCCATAAAGCATTATAGAAAATGATGAAGTTTATATCACATGGGATCACCCATTACCAACAGTTCAAAAAAATAGATGCAAGAAAACCAGATATAGTAGTCCATGAAAAGAAGACAAAAGTAGCATTGATCATTGAAATTGCTACACCCAGTGACTGCAGTGTCTCACATACAGTGAAACAAAGTCATAAAATACCGGGATTTGCAGGCAGAAACAAGGGCAATGTGGAAGAAGGATACTCAGACAGTTCCTATAATTGTACGAGCAACTGGCCTTATAAAAAAGAATTTACAATTGTACTTAAATATGTTGCAGATACATATAACACCATATGAACTGCAGGAGTCATTACTAGGCACATTGCAGGTGCTGCAAAGAGCACTTCTGGCTAACATCAAAGACTGAAACAATATTAATTTCATGAACTTTAATCATACTTTGACTTTAGAAAGGGGGTCCATTCCCATCATGGTATTAGAAACCCAAAAGACTTTGAGAAAAAAAAATATTATATAGGAATGAGAGGTGTTCTAATTGGTTCCCTGAGACAGTAGCTGATACATGGAATAGACTTCCTAATTACATTAAAGCAAGTATTAGTTTAGATATTATTAAGAACAACCTGGACAATTATAATAACTGTTTTGGTACAATAGTAGGCTAGAAGGGCATTATTGTCCATGCCCAAAATATTTTTATGTATGTATGTATGTAAGAAATAGTTCTTCAGGTGAAGGACTGTATGTATCTTAGGGTCTCATTCACAACTAATGGGGATCAGTAGATTGACCAGAGGATGGGTGCAGAGGAAGCAGAGCTATAGGTATTATAGACACTCATTGTGGTGAAATAAGAGCTGAGTCATTGGATGAAACTCTTAATTTACCATTTTTTATGTCCTAATCTCAGCTTTGATCATGAACTAAGTGAATGAGAGAATGAGATCACAATTACAAGTGACTGAAATGAGATTTGTTCATAGGCCAACTGGGATCTCACGCCATGAAAAAGAGAAGAGCTCAGAAGTACTCCATGTTGAGTGGACTCAGATGTGGTCAGGGCATCTTATGAGGATGCCCACTGTGTATATCCATAGGAGGTTAATCAGACATGGCCCACTAGAAGAACATTCTGTGGCAGACCCAGAATGTTATAGAAGGGTTATATCTTTCTAATGACCTGGGAAATGCCTGTGGATATCATAGGAGAACTGGAGACATTTGCTGGAGATAACAAAGTCTGAGTTCCTTACTGTTCTTGCTACCACTGTGAGCCTTACCAGGGCAAACAGTTTAGCAAATGGATTTAGGTGTAGTAATATTAGAAAAAAATTCCAGGAAAGACAAATTATCATTTTCCTGATGTACTTTTGTGTGGGGGATTGTACACCTAATAGGTGGGAACTGTAGAGAAACACTATGAACCACTGATAGCTATATAATTTAATACAACACATTTATAATCTGCTAACTAAAAGTATTTATAATCACTTCCTTAAAGTTATGATTTCTTATCTCTGACACTACTTGAAAGAAACAAAATATTAGTGTTTTAACATTTGACAAATATACAAGGTACAAAATACTGCTAAATGTTTAGCAAGAATAAAATTATTTTATCATTATGCAGAAAGCATATACGCCACTAAGTTTTATGAAACCAAACTGAATAAGGGTTTCCAAAATAAATAAACAAGTAAGTAAATATACTGCAATACAATGTTAAGATTAAATTAAGGGTGTGTTTAAGGGCCCTGTTTATAATCATAAGTGCACAGTGGAACAAGACTGATATGGAACAGGACTGATATACAGTATATTTGTACGGTTTACTGTTAAAATTTCGAACGGCACTCCATCGACTGTACTATAGTCGAACACGGAAGTTCGAAAATGATAATTGCGAAGTCAAAAAAACAATCTAGGAATGGGTTTTTACATGGGTCGGGGTAGGGGAGATGTTTGTAGTTCAGAATAATACTGAACACCTACCTCGACCCATGTTAAAACCATTCCTAGATTGATTTTTTTACTTCGACATTCGACGTTTTCAAACTTCCGTTGCCGACTATAGCACAGTCGACGGAGTGCTGTTTGAAATTGTAATAGTAAACCTATTTGTACACAACAAGCAGTTCAGAAAGATGTGAAAACAATGATCCTAATTCCAGAAGACTTGCTCTCAGTGTGTAAGTGACCACTTACACTAAGACCAGGCTGAAAGCAGTTTCTTTTGGAATCTGGCCCCTGGTGTAAATCTGTTTATAGACATGCCTTACAATGAAGTAAGCCACTTTCACAGATAGCAAGTATTTCAGACTCAGGGCAGGCAAACATGAAGTATGCTGCTTACACTGAGAGCACCTTTTTTTGCAATCTGGCCCAATGAATGCAATGCACAAGCAAATAACCCCCCTGCCTGATCATATGCTATTCATAAAGTCAACACCACTGAAGTACCATCTGGCCCAATGGAGTAACCTACAAGACAGCAGTAGCATTGTGTGTAATAGTGCAGTACTACTCAATAAATGGATCCTCCTACCATGATAATATGCTGTTCAGCAAGCAGGCAAGCAGTGCTGAACAACATAGTAGCGGTATCAACCCCACCTCCAAAAGATATATCATCTATTACATGGTAGGAAAATCTTTACCAGCAATGGAGCCCCTAAGGTGCAGGCAAACCTGCTACTTGATACAACCTTTTCCCACTCAAAATAATGAACCTGGCAAGCTCCTGCTAATGGGAGCATGCACAGCACCAGATCCCAACATTATGGGAGCATGCACAGCACCAGATCCCCTTATTATCATATTATGGTAATGAGCCATCCCCATGCCTAGTGACACAAAATCCAAAAGTATGGTCAGGACAAGCCGGAGAACTGCTAAAACACAAGCTTTATTTGTAGAATGCTTCCGATATGATAAAACTCATAATAAAATCATGTATAAAGAAGTCCAATAAGCACTTTCATCTTCACATTGAAAACTTCCTCATATGATTGGTTCTTTAAAACAGACCCTTTATACAGACAGGTCGAAATGTTTAAAAAATCACATGACAACCAAATCCCTGAAAAATGACATATCTTAAAAGCATCTATAACCAGATTCATGGGCAGATCCAAAACTTGATTATGATGGATGATTGGATGCAACAATCATTACATATTCACAATGTCTTGAAACTGAGACTTAATGTATTCCTGAATGGCAAGTCAATATGTTATCTCTCAAGTACTTTGAGTTTTAATAAGCAGGCAATCAAGAGCTGCTCGTTCAAGCCGTGCCAGTTCATTGCACTAAGTTTCAATTGCCATTATAATTCACTCTTTTCCAATTGTAGTGTCCATGGCCCATTCCCTTCCCTTAATTCAATCTGTTCTAAAATGAAAAACTTAAAAAAATGGCCCGGATATTCCTAACAGTGTTTTGATAGGGTGCTTGTTGGTTTTTTTTTTTGTATCTTGATGTCATATATCTGCTTGTAAATTCTATCATGTAGTCTTCTCTGCATCTTTCTTTAATACATTTTGATGGAGTTTTAGCAGTTCTCCTGCTTCTCCTGACCATACTTTTGGATTTTGGGGTCCTGGTTCAATATTTATATTTCTCATGCCTAATGATTGTGAATCCTTTATGAATCACAATCAGGCATGACAGTGAACCATGAAGCAGCAGTGTAAAGAAGTTAGATATGGTGCAGTCTGCCCTACCATGTAACTACACCTGGTTACTTCGTAAGGTAGACAGCACCCCATGTATCTACACATTGCTACTTGGTAAGATAGACTGCACCCCATGTAACTGCAAATGACTACTTGGTAAGGTAGACTGTACCCCATGTATCTACACATGGCTACTTGTAAGGTAGATTGTACCTTAACTACCTGCCTTATATCACTGCATTGTCTAGTGCTGTCAGGATACACAGTGCTTCCTTCTACCTCAAACACAGGAGTTCCTGGGACACAGTGGTTCAATACGTGCTTGTGTGTGCCATTTTCAAAAGCCAAAAGGAGAGTTTCATTGCTTGGGGTGAATCATGATTCATGGTAATCTTCTGACATGCTCCACAAGATGCAGTAACAGAGCTGTACTTTGCTCAGTAATATCAAGGAAAGTATGTACATTTCTTAGTAATATATAAATAGGTAATCCACATGTTATGCCTACTCATTTCACACAAATGACAGTCTAACATGTTTGCCACAGTTATTAAGTGAACTATTTACATTCTTTGTTGTTTCTATCGCTTGATGACTGATATCCTTTTAATGTGGGCCTTTGTAATTTGTGGCTATTTTATATAATCCATTCATGTTAATGTAGCAAAACTTATGATCAGGAAAGAGGAATTCCTCTTTTATTCTGGTTCCTTGTATAGATGTTGGTTGAAGTTGTTTTATAAACTATTCCTAATAAAGGTCCTTCATTTTGTGATCTAGTGTGATGCCCATCTAGTAAATACACATTTGGGAAATTGCAGCTAGGAGGTGTCTTTCTTTCTCTTGTTGGTGAGATAAAATATATCTTCTTAGTGCTAGGACTATTTCCTTCAGTGGAAGATTTGCAAATTGCTCAACAAATTTGCCTTGGGAATTAGAAAGTCTGGACAAAACTGTCATTGTGGTTATGTTGTACTATCAAATCTGGGTTTCTTGTAATTTGCTCAGGGCTTAGTCTGAAAAACATATAGCTTCTGATGTCCTTTACTTTTAAATTCTTATCTATTGTGCTGCTTAAAACTGCAGGATAATTTAATCAAACCTGTGATTCACATTTCACAGACATGCACTGAATTTCTCTGTAAGACTTGTGTAGTGACTATGGACTCACTACATATCAGAAGTGAGACACGCAGTGCTCTTGTGCAGCTAACTGCACTTCATGTTGTATAAATAAGCAGTACAGCAACCACGCAAGTGGACTTAGTGTGCAGTAAAACTGCAAGTAGCGCAGTGAAATGCAAACACAAAAGCACAAGACACAATCAACAGAGTGGTTGTGTGTTGTACTGCATTATCTCTAGTTACAGAAAACAAAATATCTCTTTATAAAGCAGCACTTGTATTAGACAGCTTACATGTGTTAGTATGTTCCTTTGCAGAATGACTCAAAACACCAGTGTATAGATATTTTTATACCCCAAGTACACTCCAGAGATTTTTTCTTCATGTGGACAACAAATGTTGGAGGTGTGATGGGGAGGAGGTACTTGGGAACATATATTCTAGGAGTGCAGTGGGTTGGCAGACGTTAGGGATTCCCTGCCGGATCCACTGTCAGTGATACTGGATGGGCAGAATGGTGTGATGAGGGAGATGATTTTTCTGAGCTATGATAAAGAATTGGAATGAAGGCCTTGCTGTGTATAATTATGGTGGCTGCGAAAAAAGCAATTACTAGAAAATGGAAATCAAAATCTAAACCAATCATATGAGTAGTGAATATAGTAACAGAGATAAAAACAACTGGAATTAAGAACTTTAGAAAAGGGTAGGAGCAAACTACATAGGAAAAAATGGGAATTTTAGGAACATACGTACAGGGGAGGAATGAGGTTTAAAAGAAGGCAGGACTTAATGTGAGCTATGTAATGTTTGACTGAAAATGATTGGGTAGATTGTAAGTGATGTACAATGTTTGCAACTGTGAGTATGTCAGTATGGTTTGTGATGTAAAATGCTTGCAACTAGGATTGTGTTGATGTGGTTTGTTTTCATTTATATAGATGTATGATTGCCTATATCATAAGTGATGGTTTAATAAAGATGTCTCTTGTTTAAAAAAAGCCTCAGGAATTGAATAATTTATGTAATGTTGCTTAGGTTATATGATATATAGCAATATATGTGAAGGATAATGTTTGTTGATGTTAATTTAATACAATTTGATTATGTTTGCATAAATGTAAATTTGCCTCTGTCACAAGAGATAATTCAATGAAGGTGTTTAAAAAAAACACCTGTGTATGGATGACAACAAAGACCTGTGCAATGTCCTGATCAACTCGAAAATTATCAAAACCCTTTTGTTCAGTGAAAATAAGATGTCACCTTCTGAGGGTGCCATATATGTTGGTACTAGATGGTACATCACACAAACCATCTGGAACTTGTTCTAAGTAGCAGTGTAAGGAAGTTAAATAAGGTGCGGCCTGACATACCATGTAACTACACGTGGCTACTTGGTAAGGTAAACTGCACCTTAACTTCCTGCCTTCTATCACTATATTGTCTAGTGCTATCATGCTACACAGTGCTCCCTTCTATCCTAAATACAGGAGTTCCTGGGACACAGTGGTGCAGTATGTGCTCCTGTATGTCATTTTCAAAAGCCAAATGGAGTGTTTCACTGCTTGGGATGAATCATGATTCATGGTAATGTTTGGACTTGCTCCACAAGAAGCAGTAACAGATTTGCACTTTGTTCAGTAATACTAGTGACAGTCTTTACATTTCTTAGTAATATATAAATAGGTAATCCACATGTTATGCCTACTCATTTCACACAAAGTGACAATCTGGCATGTTTGCTACAGTTATTAAGTGTATTATGTACATTCTGCAAAAAGTAGTCAAGATACTCCAGACCAGTATTCTGCTTATAACAATAATCAAACTGAAGCACATAAATTAAGCAGAATAACACAACGGCTGAATCCAAATGCACAAAGTATTTATTAAACGTAAGCACTTTCACAGTTCAGTAGACTGCTTCATCAGATGTTAAACTTCCTAACTAAGCTACCATTTAAATACAACCTTCATTACTCATTCAATTAACATTTAAAGGACTCATGTATAGCAAAAGTATCATTGTTAAAAAACAATAAAGCAGCTTACTTACTTTACTTACTTTAAAAACACGAAAACGTTTATAAAACAATTTATTTCATGCTATAATAATGAACTGTGGTAATAACTACTAACTAACAATAAAATTAGCTACATAGAAGTCCAGATTTCAATACAGGCTGCAAGGGAACTTTATCATTTAATCCACAAAATGCAGTAACAGATTTGCACTTTGTTCAGTAATACCAAAGAAAGTCTGTACAGTTCTAATATATAAATAGTTAATCCACATTCTATGCCTACTCATTTCACGCAAAGTGAAAGTCTGACATGTTTGCTACAGTTATTAAGTGTATTATTTACATTCTTTGCTGTTTCTGTTGTTTGATGACTGCTATCCTTTTAATGTGGGTCTTTGTAATTGGTGGTCATTTTATATAATCCATTCATGTTAATGTAACAAAACATATGATCAAGAAAGAGGAATTGCTCTTTTATTCTGGTTCCTAGTAGATATTTTGGTTGAAGTTTGTTTTATAAACTATTCTGGATAAAGGTCCTTCATTTTGTGATCTAGTTTAATGTCTGTCTAATAAATACACATATGGTAAACTGCAGCTGGTAGGTAGGTGTGTTTCTTTCTCTTGGAGGTAAGATAAAAGATACCTTTTTCAGTGCTAGGGCTGTTTCTTTCAGTGGAAAATTTGCAAATTGTAAAACATATTTGCCTTTGCTATTAAAAAGTCTGCAGAAAAATGTCATTGTGGTTATGTTATACTGTAGAATTTGGGTCTTATGTAATTTGCTCAGGGTTTACTCTGAAAAACATGCAGCTTATAGTGTTCTTGACATCTAAATTCTTATCATCTATTGTGCTGCTTAAAACTGCAGGATAATTTAATTAAACCTGTGATTCACAGACATGCACTGAACTTCTGTGTAAGGCTTGTGTAGTGACTATGGACTCACCACATATTAGAAGTGAGACATGCAGTGCTCATGTGCAGCTAACTGCACTTCATGTTGTATAAATAAGCAGTACAGCAACCACGCAAGTGGACTTAGTGTGCAGTAAAACTGCAAGTAGTGCAGAGAAATGTAACACAGAAGCACAAGACACAATCAACAGAGTGGTTGTGTGTTGTACTGCATCATGTCTAGTTACAGAAAATGAAATATTTCATTATAAAACAGCACTTGTATTAAACAGCTTACATGTGTTAGTATGTTCCTTTGCAGAATGCCTCAAAACACCTGTGTGGATGACATGACAAACAAGACCTGTACAATGTCCTGATCAACTACAAAGTGATTTATACTCTTTTGTTAAGTGAAAATATGATAAGCCACCCTCTGAGGATAACATGTATGTTGGCGTGAAGACTGGTACAGATTGGTGAAGGCTGGCAGCCTAGCCAGATAGAATTGTGCAGATAATTCTATCATTTTTAAATATGAATGTTGAGCTACAAGCTTGTTTTTTTAAATGAGAGAATGTGCTGTGAAATGTTGAACTTAAAACAATGTGGCAATATTGCCCTCTGCTGTAAAGAAAGCTAAGTCAAGCATTTCTTGTTGGTCCTTTGAAATTAAAATTATTGCATGGCTGCCTTTGATGTTTTACAATTTGGCTCCGGCCAGGCTAGATGAAGGTTTCCTGCCTATTGTTTTAAGGCTAAAGTTAATGACCAGAATTTACATGTGGAATGTCCTTTATTGCTCTAAGTGTAAAAGAATGTAAATGCAGTTTCTGTCAGCCTGGGAAATGTTTTATCAGAACTGCAGTTTCAATTTAAACAGTGAGAACCAGAGATTATTAAGCATTTTTGTCGTGAACATCCAACTCAGCACTGCCTTATGCTCTATGTAAGTAAGTTATTTTAGAAGTGTGTTTTCTTTTAGCAATAGCTAGAAAATTAGAAAGATTGTACTAAGTGTTTTTCTGTGATGTCAGAACTTTACTACTGATTTATTTTAAGTATTCCTGTGTGATTTGAGGACTGACTGTATAGCAGAAAGTATTGTCTTGTCATTTTAATTAAGTATTATTAAATATTTTAAAACCTTTTAACTGTGACTGGTTTGTGTAGAGATAATTTACGCTCTAGAGTACATTGCATATTTATAGTGATTACTGTACAAAGCCATTCTAATAAGCCTTGACTGATTAGTCACACTTACTAATTGGATAATATTGCACAGTAATAATTGGACAACCTTTTAAGGGCCTTTGAGTAGCTGATAAGTATTAGTGGGCGGTTGCCAGTGGAATTACTGTATAGTCTGGGAGAAAGGGGCACAGCTGGAGAAATTGTGCCAGCCTTCCCCAGAAGTGTCTGTGTGGTTGTATAACCTCATATCAAAGTGCGTGTGTGTGTGTTTGTGTGCGTGTGTGTGTGTGTGTGTGTGTGTGTGTGTTTGTGTGTGTGTGTGTGTGTGTGTCAGCTACATGGGGCAGGGACACGAAGCACTGGTTGGACAGAGAGGGTGCTGGAGGTTTTGGCTTGCCCACTAGGCTGAGATCTGGACCCTATAGCTGTGCCAGTGGGGAGTCTTATTGAGGACCTTGGGAGCAATGGAGAGACCAGCCCCGGACTGACTGTTATCTCTGTGTGCTCTTAAGGGAAATTGCACTTTACTGTCTGTATTTGTTATCCTTTCCTCCTATATGAGACACCCTCTCTGGTGTTAGTGTTGAGGCTTGAGGCTCCTTAATTGCTAATCCAGGGCACAGGTGTCACAGTTGGTACTAGATGGCACCTCACACAAACCATCTGGAACTTGTGTTCTAAGGATTACAGTATACTGTTGTGCCACAGCTGCTGTGAGTCTGAGCATTCTTACTATGTATAATGATGAAAGCTTTGGCATCACTTTTTATAGTCAGACACATAAAGCTGTGCAATTTTCTTGATGTACAAATATAAATCTTGACTGTGTGTACTTTGTACAGTATATATGTTTTTTATTGGTTCACAAGTTATCACTAGGTAACAACAGGATAGACTATCTGTAGCCTACACCACTATTCCCAATACTTGTTACCCCTTGCCATAAAGGATTGTAGGAAGACATTTGGGAGTGAATTTACAGTTACCTATTAATTTCTCTTGTTTGTGTTCAAAGATGATTAGGGGGCTACTTTGTTTAATATGAACAGGAAGTCTATTCCAATAGATATAGATTCTTTGGAAGAGGGATATATTCCTCAAACATGTACTTTTTATGTTTTGGTGTAAGTTTAGAGTTCTTGAATGGGTGTCTATGGTATTAGAGATTTTGCGGACATGTAAGAAGTCACATAGGATGGGGTTCCTATGACATCCTGTAGGCTAGAAAGAGGTCTTCCCTAATCAGACTATATATGACTGAAAGGAGTAATGGTCCAAGCACTGCTCTTTGTGAGTACCTTCAAAGGTGGACCCTGTTTTTCCGCAAAATATCACCAAGATGACACTGATATATAGACTGTATTTTATATAGCATATATCATGGACAGAAGTAGGTTCAAAAATAAAAAAGATAGCTAGTTGCACAAGACCCCAGATAAAAAAGTACCCCAGCCTGGTAGGTGGACTGGTCCAAGGACTGGAAAAAATGACAGTGTAGAATCCTCAAGACAAAGAAACATTCATACAATGAGGCTAGACCAGGCCCAAGAGGAAGATGCTCTACCCCCTCATTGTAAGGAAGTAGTAGTCCACAAAAAGCACAAAAACTGACAGGCCAAAAAAAGACCCATAAAAACAATAGTGTACTATTGAGAATAAGAAAGAAATTATGTATTGTTACTATTATGCAAGCAGCCCAGAATTTCCAGACAGAAGATATAGAAAAACATTACGAGAGAAATTAGAGGAAAGAAAAATACTTGCACAAGAAAAACTCAGAAGCTTCAAATAAAAATTTGCATTCATTAATGCAATAGATTTATGAAAAACATTATATAAATTAAGAAACCTTGGGCTGTTATGAAAAAGAAGCAACTGAGGATGTGTGAAAATATAAAGAACAAAATCTGGAAAGTTTTGAAATGTATAAAAAAGAAATATGGACATGGGAAAGAAAGAGATTTGATATGGTACAATATTTACACAAAGGAGAAAGTCAAATTAATCAGTACAAAAAGAGCAGCCCCAAAGATTTTCAAAGAAAATACAGGCAAAATCATCCAGGTATGGAAAATTTCATAACACAAAAAAAAAATAAGATCAAAAAGAGAGAATGTAGAACAGAAGATTAGTAAAACAGAAGTTAAAGACATAGAAGATGAAGTTATGGAATACCTCCAAAGTGATGGAGCAATGAGTTTGCAAAGGAAGGAGAAACAGTAGGTACAGATACGGGAGAATTCTGAAGAAGAAATATGGACATGGGAAAGAAAAAGCAATTTAATATGGTGCAATATTTATGCAAAGGAGAGAATTTTACAATACAAAAATAAGAAAACAAAGAGGAAAAGTAGAAAAGAGGATTAGTAGTGGAGTAGTTAAAGAAATAGAAACTGAGGTTATGGATTACCTGCAAAGTGAAGGACTTCATGTAGAAAATCTAACTCAGATAATAACACAGCAAGATAGAGCAATAGATCCCCAAATTAAGGAGAAACCAGTGAAGTGTAAAACATATGATAAGTTGCCATATGAAGATACTTTAGATCCCTCCATAAGAAATCAGTACAAAGTTCAGTTGGAGTTGCACAGCAAGGGAAGCAACAGGAAACTGTGGCAACTCTGGTACAGTCAATGTTGTGGAGTGACAAGTCAGTGACTTCCCATATGACAGCGCAAAGGATGACACAGGATGAAACTGAAGAGAATGTGGTGCAGGAAGATGCTCTGGAGTTTTCTATCAAATGCCTGATGCAGGAAATGGAGAACAAAGAGTGTGCCCTCAGTTTAGAAGAAAATGATCTAAGAGAAGAATTGCTTGCTTTAATAGAGATGGACAGACATATTAAGATCAATGAAAAAAATAAGAGTACAGCAAGTCAATAAAACCCAAAAAGCTGGAAGTCTGATAAAACAAATGAACACAGTAATTAGGACTGTTCATAGAAATTCATGCACTGTAACAAAAGTAAATAGGATATATTACTGTACATCTAAATTAATAACTGATAAAGTCCTACTACAAGAACACAAGGTAGTAAGGGAAAGGAAGGGGAGAAATCAAATGCCGTCATGGAAATATCAAATAGAAAAACTATAAAGCATATAAGACAAGACGTATCACTGTTAGAAGAGTACAGAAGAGGGAAGAGATCAACAAAAATACTTAGAAAGCTAGACGTGCTAAAAGCAATACACAGTATCAGAACAGATCAGGGTCTGCCATGCATTATCAAAAATAATAAATTGAAAATATCAGCACAGGCAGAAAAACTTAGAAGATATGCAGATAAAAATGAAGGAAAAGTACAAAATAAGCAATTTATTGATGATACAAAAAAGTTTTATAGAGAACTGGGAAACAAGGCAAAATAATTGAAACTTCACAAACAAAGAAGAAATAAATACATTTTGGAGAAATATCTATGAAGATCCTTTGTAACATAACAACAATTTATTTATTTATTATTTATTTGCTTTTGTTGACTGGGAAAGTCCACTGGGCTGATATGAGCCCATTATCAGTGGAAGCCCAGGGAGAAAAGCTACATAACATTATACAAGAAAAAATAAATTTGTTAAACAAGAGTTACAATTTGTAGTTGAGTTACAAAAAAAGAGTATTAATCACGACAATCAGTTGGGGCATTGCACAATTATATGGTTACGAGTTATGAAATTAACTTTGGTTCTAGTCAAAGGTATCTAATGTGTTAAGAATTTAACAGAGAGGACAGATGAGCCATACACATATACAATTATACATTTTAGGCAGATACTAAGCAAAATAGCTTAAACAGTATACATAAAACAGGCATGGGTAACTACACTATTGTACATAGATCTTGTGAGACAAATAGGGTAAAAGATGATTTTCAAGGGTGACACGTAAAAAGGGAGAAAGTGGGGAGTATAGTTTAGAGGGGGGTGAAATAGGAAAATGGGGTTATTGAAGAATTGGAGATGGTACATGGGAAGAGCCATTGAGAAGAATGATATTGATGTAAGGTCTTTTTGAATATGGGGCACTATTAATGGTCCTGAGAGAAGGTGGAAGAGTGTTCCAGAGTCTGGCAACAGTGAAAGAGTAGAGATACTGACCTGCAGGGAGATTTGGTCTATTTACTTGGATAAGAGATTGGTTTTCAGATCTGAGATACCTATTTGGTTGATAGAGGGTTAGAAGGGAGATGAGGGCTGGACATTTAAGAGGTTTGCATATAATTTTGTGTGCTGTAGATAGTTGTATGTGTGTAAGATGTTGTGGTAGTGATAGCCAGTTTACGGATTGTAAAGAATGGCAGTGATGGGAAGAATATTTTGCATTTGTCACAAACTTAGCAATTTTGTTGTAGCAGGAGTCCATCTTAGTTTTTAAGCAGGACTGGATGTTTGTAAGAATGGTGGCATCGTAGAGAAGAGAAAAGTCTGGGCAAGTGTTTTTCTAGCAGAAAAATTTAAGAAGTGTTTATGTCTATAAAGAGTTCCAAGTTTTTGGTGTGCTTTTTTGATGTTGTTGTGGACGTGTTGGTTGAATGTTAAATTATCTTCTACAGTAACACCGAGTAATTTGGTATGGGGGACTACCTCTGTGGCAGTTTTGTAGATGAGTAGATGATAAAGTTTGATTTATTAAGGATGGTGAGTTTTTATGGGTATGAAGATCAGGAATTTTGTTTTGTTAGGGTTCAGGGCAAGGTGGCTATTGGTCATCCAAGATTCCGTGGTGAAAAAAGCATTTTGAGTCAAGGTCAGAAGTTCTGTTTCTGAGGTGCTGGAACAGATAATGGCAGAATTGCTGTGTATTGTACTATGGATCCGTGAGTAATAGCAGAGTGAAAGTCGTTAATGAAGATACTGAAAAGAAGGGGCTCCAAAACTGAGATCTGGACCCTATAGCTGTGCCAGTGGGTGTTTTAACTTTAAACCATGGTCCTGCCAAAATTTATTTGTATATATTCATGCCTCCTGTAGGATCCTGATATCTTCTGGAGAGCTAATGATGGCTCCTAGTTCGCAATTATCTATATACTTGGTCAGCAAAAGAACTTTGTCATCAACCTTGACATCAGAGAAATAAATACCAAAGAGAAGCAACCTCAGAAACAAGCTCTGGGTGATCCTACTAGTAGTAAGCCTTTTAGAGGCTAGCATGCCCCCCCTGCCTATAAATCCATTTGCTACCCAGTGTGTTGCATAACAGTTTATGTTAAGACTGATTAGTTTCAAGGGTGGCTCGTGGTACTGGCTGTTGTGATGCAGCCTCCCACTAAGAAAAAGAATGAAAGAAAGAAAGAAAGAAAGAAAGAAAGAAAGAAAGAAAGAAAGAAAGAAAGAAAGAAAGAAAGAAAGAACAAATAAACTGCATCTTTTTAAGTTACTTTTTAATTTTACCATTACCACAGTCAGAATTTGCTCATGTGTGGAGTTTTGAGGTGACTGCATTAAAAAAAAAAAGAAAAAAAAAGAAATGATCCAACTCCGTTTGCAAGACTGTTTTTGAAAACAGCCCAGAAATATTCTATTTTACATTGAGAATAAAGCAGTCATGCGTTATTTCAGGTTTTTTTGCCTTCTGCCGAATGCAGAAACGTCAGACAAAAGTGTCTTATTGGACTCATTTGACTGCTGTATGAAAGAGCAAGGAGCCCTTCCTATTGGCTCAGGCTGTCTCAGGTGACTGGGACAGCCTTAGCCTGTAAGGAAGGAAGGAAGGATGGTGCATGGAAGTGTAGCAGTACAAGACTGGGAATATTTTTCTTAATTTTATTTTGTTGTTGTTGCTACAGGCATGCTGCCTACTACTGCCAGTATGTAGAAAGGTAAGTACTTAAGTGTGTGTGTGTGTGTGTGTGTGTGTGTGTGTGTGTGTGTGTGTGTGTGTGTGTGTGTGTGTGTGTGTGTGTAAACTGTATGTATGTGTATGTTGGGAGACGTATAGAATCCTCAAACTGTTTCTGATGTTGCCTCATATTGAGAACTGTTTTCTTACAAAATATGTGCTATACTGGGAAAACAGTGATTTTTGCAGTAGCTAAATGACAATAGCCATTTGACTTTCAAATTTAACAGCCTCCAGAAAATACATTTAAATGGAACACTTGTTATTCTCGCAAATTTTCAATTATATAATAGAAATATCAGTCCCTAATTATTGCCCTGTATCTCCAGTTATTCTTTATCTCACCCCCTAACGCTTGAGCAAAGATGTTGAGAGATGTTTGTGGGAAGGGGTGAAATGTGTTGCATACATTACTCTGACAGCAATGAGCTGAGAAAATAAATTCTCATGTGGCAGTTATTTATGCATTTTTTTCATTCATTTGACAGAGTAAATTATTCAAGGTGAAGTGTCCCAAACATACAATTGGCTGTAATTGAGGGTGATATGTGTGTGTGTGTGTGTGTGTGTGTGTGTGTGTGTGTGTGTGTGGGGGGGGGTCAAAGATGCTCTCAGCTATCCCTGATTTGTCATATTGTCTCTGGTGTTTCTTCATGATGTTTTGTTCTGTTCCTCATTCATAACATTTGTCGTGTTGCTGGCAAATTGATGAGGACTGCAATCGTTAAATAATGATGACAGACATTCGAGTTTCAAAATTAATAACCTTCAGTAAAGAATACTAATGCAAATCCTGTCATTCTAGTACATTTCTAACTACATAAAAGTGATAACTGGCAGTTAGTGCATAGGGCTAAAGCTCCAAGTTGTTAATAAGCTGCTTCCTGTGGTGAGGGTGCAGGGTTTGAATCTTTTCACATTCATTTAGTAACTTTTTCAGTAGCTCAACCTGTTAATGAAGTACGTTCTGAAGAGCAGCACAGGCAGTGCAGAGTCACTTGGGGCATCATGGAAGGAGGGCTGGCATAATGGTTATGGTCTTTATATCATAGATACAAGGTACAGGGTGTGATTCTAACTTCTGGTTATTAGCTAGGCTTCTAATAGTCTGTAGACTGATAGCCCAGTATTTGCCTAAAACAATGCTACTGATTTTGGTCTTTTGTCTACTATCAGTTTTTAGCTTTTTCCTTAATTCTTGAGATAAGCTGTTTAGATGTATCTGGGGGAGGGATGCAATACATTGTACACTTATTCTGATAGCAGTGAGATGAGAAGATGAATTCCATGGGCATTGTCTGTGAATGAAAATGATTTCTGCTGTTGCCATTTGTCCAAGTTAAGTAGTTATTCTGGCTTTGCATAAGTAAAGTCATTTTTTGTAAATACTGCTGGAATACTTTACTGTAGTTATGTTTTACACTGCCAGATATCTGGGGCATGTGCATTCAATAAAGTAGCTGTAATTGATTAGTATAATAATTGCTTGTAATAAAGATGACTGACTGAGTATATGTGGGAGAGGGGTTGCATTATATCTAAATGTAGCAAGTTAGCCATAATCATTTTCACTTTCAATTATAGTCAGCCGCCATCATCTTGATGAATAACTGCCTGTCAATGCCAGCCTGAGCAGAATATGTATGATAGTAAGTGATCACTGGCAGAGTTTACATTGAGTACTGCTGCCATCTAATAGCCCTTGGTACATTGAGTACTGTTGCTATCTAATAGTCCTTGGTACACTGAGTACTGCTGCCATCTAATAGCCCTTGGTACACTGAGTACTGTTGCCATCTAATAGCCCTTGGTACATTGAGTACTGCTGCCATCTAATAGCCCTTGGTACACTGAGTACTGTTGCCATCTAATAGCCCTTGGTTCTCTGGTTCAGCGTCATGTGATTCTTTCTGTGTAGGGTGTGAATATGCTCCTTGTCCCTGTGTTGTTTTTTTTTCTCCCACACCATTAGCTGTATATGTCTCTCGCCATTTGTACTTTTACTTTCGTCCCAATCTTACACCAAAAAGGTAGTCAGAAGATAACCATCCCTTCCAGGAGGGACAACAAGTTAGCACTATTCCTAGACAGGATTTATATATCCTTGAATTTATCTTCTCAGTTTATTGGGGAACTACTATGGTCTTAGCTTTTGAGAAATTCCAGAAAACAGAAAGGTTTGTTCGTTTTTTGGGTGAGTCTTAATGGGCAAAAGCACAAAAAAAATGGTCAGATTTCACCACTAATGTGACAACTAGAGGCACAAAGCACTGTATTTTTGAGGAACACTTCACTATCTGATACAGAGAGTTTTCACTGATGAAGCTTAGGAAGCATTGTATGTATTTATTTGTAGTTGCACAGGTCTTCCTTTCAATGAATAGATAGTTAAAATCCTCAAGGACAACACTGCCTAGTTCAGTGGTCAGATAATCAAGCTTGTTCAAGTAAGTCTGACAGATTTTGGGTTCCATAGAAGGGACTCTGTAATTGGATAGTATAGGATGAGGAATCTTATTGATAGTTGCAATGATATCCAGGAGTCTGAGGTGGCATCTTGCCATATGAGTCTAGAAGTAATGGAATTGTGATGGAAAATAGGCACACAGACACTGAAAACAGTGATACCCTCAGTAGAAGGCCTAAATGAGTGGTTCAGAGAAAGTCACTTAAGTTGACAGTGCAGCACAGCCAGATTAGCCCTGAAAAAGTTGTGTGTACAGTAGGCTAACCCGATTAAGAAATGTATTAAAAAAATGTCAGGGAGGGTTCATTTTTACAACAATGGAATCAAGTCTAAGTGGTAACGCATATATCTATATTTCAGGCATAAAAAGTAAACATGCACAGAAACGTCACCACCACACTATACATGTAAGCATACTATATATGTAAACAACTGCATGGATGCAACTGTACACTATAGGAACAAGCATAGGTCAAACCCCAGAAATAAACTCCCATGGTCGAACCATAATACCAGTGAGATCTAGAATAAAAGGAAGAGAACTATGACCAAAAGAAAGAAGAGTAATTACCAGAATGCTGGAGCCCTCATCATTAAAATAAACAAGAAATTCAGAAGCTTAATAAAATCCACCAATGCCAAGTTAGAGGCTAAAATAGCTACCCAAGCCACGGACAATCACCAGGCCTTTTTATTTATATTCGTAATCTCAGAAGCACAACACAGCAATGCACTGAGTTGATTGAACAATGGTACCTACACTGATACTGAAGATATAGCAAACCTATTTGCTGATAAATTTAGCTCACACTTTACCCCTCTCTCCCTTCCATCTGTCCCACAATACACACCTGAAACTCACTCATCTCATGCTATCAAATAAGACCACATCTTAAAAATGCTATAAAAAGCTAAAACTACTGCATTTATGGATCCTGACTATGTCCTTGGATGAATCATAAATAGCATTAACCAGACTTTAGCCACCCCACCCCCCAACAACACTGTTCATCCTCAGCCTCCACACAGATTCTGTATCAAGTGAATGGAATACAGTCATTCCCCTATACAAGGGAGAACCTTACACAAACCCAAGCAATTACAGACCCATAAATCTAACCTTCCACAAACTCAAGCAATTATAGATCCATAAGTCTAATCAGCCTACTATACAAAGCCATGGAAAGACTTATCATGGAGCTAATCAGTAAAGGCATAGGGAACAACCAAACACTGGACCTGTTTCAGTTTGGATTTGTCAAGGGCAAGTTAAGCTTACTCAGTCTGGTGGACTTTTTTTAAAAGGTCACCAAAGCAATTGATAAATGTAAAAAGTGACACACTACATATCCCTCAAGCTGGCAAAAACTTTTGATATAATCCTCCACTAAGGCATAGTGGAAGAGCTAAATAACTGGGAATAAACCCCTATATCATCCATTGGATGGCCAACTGGCCCACTGATAAGATGTAGGAGATCAAACTAGGGGAAGTTACCTCCACAAAGAGACCAGTCACCAGTGGAATCCCCCAGGGTGAAGTAAAAGCCAGTACCAAAAGGCTCTGACTGACTAAGTTTGCAAATGACTGCAAGCTAGGAGCAGTCATTGAATCACCAAGTGACTTTGTCCCAAACAATTAACTGGTGCCAAAATCATGAACTGAAACCAAATGCTAAAAAATGCATTATTGTATCCTTTGGGAAGACATCTCGCTGCCCTGGGTGGCAAAACCACATTATGAAAGTCCAAGACTAGGCAAAGCACTAAACTTCTATTCCCTTGCAGCTCTCTCAGCTGTAAAAATCTATCTCTACTCAAACTGCATGCATCTTCACCCTTCAAGAAAAAAACTGAAAAAAATGTATTAGTAAAAGAAAACCAAAAAAAAAACACATTAAACATTGCTTTGTAAAGGAGGAAGACTGAAACTTAAATGGTTATCATTTAGTGAATCAGTTCTCACCCATAGCTATCAACCTCTTAGTACAAAAAACACTGACAAACCCAGTAATGAGGGAATACAGCCATATTCACATTCAGTGAATTCAGTTCTTGCCATAGCTCAACCTTAAAGCCACCCCAACCAAGAATCAAACCAGAAAACCTATAGCTGTGAGGCAACAATACTACCACACTGCCATCAAATCTCACAGAAGCCACCCCAACCAAGAATCAAACCAGAAAACTTATAGCTGTGAGGCAACAATACTACCACTGCACCATCAAATCTGCAAGAAGGAAATTAAACATTCAGAAACTGAAAAGTCTGAAAAAATGCCTGTCAATTTTTTTTAACATTTGTTAATCATCAGTCTCTGACTTGGAACAAAAAAAAACAAGCAGCAGAGGCCCAGGAAGAAATAATAAAGCAAACCCACACAAACACAGGGAGAAGATACGACCCCACAAAGAAGGAACCCCAGCCAAGAATCAAACCCTGAGAACATACAGCTGTGAGGCACAAAACAATGCTACTACCCATCAAATATCAATCATTGCAGCATTTACAAACAAAGATATTATGAGCTATCCAGTTAAAAGCACCAGCTAACACAAATCTATCCAGTTAAAAGCACCAGCACACAAAAATCTATCCAGTTAAAAGCAGCAGCTAACACAAATCATCCATAAAGCACCACAACACATAAAGTAAATTGCCACACTTACCTGTCTGTTCTTGTTCTCCATACATATCCTATCCTGCCAAGACTCAATACAAAGACCAGATCCCAGCAAAGCTCCTTCCCCCAACGCAAAAAGCTCCCTCCCAATGATGAGATGAGACTGTTCTGACAGTTGCAGTTTGCAGTCAGTTGAATATATGATATATGAAGCGCGCACTGTGCACTTTAAAAGTGCACAGATCCCTCAGTCCCCTCCCTGGGACTGCGGACTGCCTTGAGCATGCGCATGGAGATCGCGGTGAGTCGGACTACTGCTTGCAGCATCATGAAGATTTAAAAAATCATCTACCCCAGAGAAATGCATTGACAAGACACCCCTATGTATTGACTCAATTGTTCAGGATTTGGGAATATATGTGAGCAATGACCCAATCTTTGATCAAATGTATCCACTGTCATAAGAAATGACTTGCAAGGGTGGCTAGCCTAGCACTTACCTAGGAACCTATTAAGGTACGAAAAGCTGATCTAGAATTAAACATATGAAAACATATTTGCACAGTGTTTGGGGGGGGCGCAGAAGTAAATGTTTAACTAGACAGTTCAGCACAATTTTTATACAAGAAAATAACTCTTTTAAGAGAAATCATTGTGAAACATATGGATTAAAGGGACTAGTTAATGATAAGATACTGAGATGATTCATACACAGTGATTTTTTTATATATAAATGTTATTTTAAAAGACAATGTGAGTGAATTTTGTATAATTATGCAAATGATCAAGTTAATAGCAATATGCAGTGATTTTTGTGGCAGTTTATAATCAAATGCTTAAATAAATATAAAGAGAGAAAGTATATGAACTAAGTTTGACAGAAGTGCAATGTTTTTCATGAAACAATATAAATGTAACTGAATAAATGGCTTAATTACGGATATTTCATGTATACTAAGATTTTAAAACATAAAGAAAATAAATCAGTGTTTTGGAATGAAAGAAGATAATGCTATATAGATATTAATGTAGAAATTATAAATACAGCCTGTGCAAGAAAGCTACTTATGCACTTACCTGAATAAGGCACAAAAGCTGAACAGTGAAAAAAGGGAATGCCCGTGTTTGAAAACAAATATACTTACAAAAATGAGAATGCACACTGGGCATACAAGTGGATTCAATGCAACCAAAGAAAACTGGCCAGATTTACTGGGTGAATGAACTCTATCACATTGTTGCTTTAATGTTACGGATATCAAAACATATAGATTGTTTTGCAGTCTGGTAGCATCAGCCAAACCATTTGAAGATTTACTGGGAAATATTGTAAAACTTTGCATAGCCATAAGGGCCTGAAACTTATAGTGACAGTGGGACATTTTAGGTCTATGAAGGAAATCTGATGAGAAAATGATGTCAGACTGTAAGTTAGAGCAAAACCTGGCTGAACACTATCAGTTTGGTGAGGGGACAATCAAATCCTTCAAGAGAGAAGCATGTTAGTCATAAATTTTAAGTACATATAAAAGAGACATTTGAATAAACAATAAATATTAATGGAAATTGTTTGCAAACATCCATGTCAGCTTCAACAAGATGTGATTGAGTCTGTAGCTAACAGAATGTTCAGTCTTTTAAGAAGCAAGCGTGTTTTAAACATGGCAAGACATTGCTGGTTATAAATAAAAAATACAGAAGATGTACAAAAAACAGCATGTCAAATGAGTGTATCATGGAAAAGATGGATAACATCAGGGTGCAGAATCATGATACTGGAATGTGTCTCTTTACGTACCATTTATTCTTTCAAGTATAGAGACATCATTTTCAAAACATGCCCATGCAGTATGGAATATACCACCATATGATAAATAAAACCTATTTCTCAATGGTGCTGTTTGAAATCCAAATTAATTTTCCAAAAGGATGATATAAGTACCTACAAATGATGTGATACTGGATAGCTTTCTGCACATCCTAACCAAACTAATCTTAATAACTTATGTCCACAAATTTTCTATAGTTTTTTTGTTTTATCTACACACTTACTGTGATTGACATCATTATAAAATTATGCTAATATCTTTTTTGTTGGTGCTTTGCTACAAGCTGTTGCGTTATATTGTATCATTGCTTGTACTTAATAATTAAGTCTACAATTACTGATGCTCTTGGTTCAGGTCATTGTTAAAATGAGTCATATCAGTTCACCTACTTTGTTATAATTGAATGAATGACTGAATGAATAAATAAATAAAGAACCAAAAAGGCCAAGAGTTACATGTTCCAAATTATGGATCCAGAAAGTGTGACTGGCCATTATAAAATGGAAAAAGAGGGTGAAACTCTCCATTGTAAATGGGCTTTGTCTTGTCTGTCATCTCAGTCAACAAAACATAGATGAAGAAGCAAAATGCATTAACCTACTGTGCTTAGAAATGTACAATATGACTGATTATAACAGAAAACTCATCAGTCACCCTAGAATTGTTTTGGATGAAGCTTAAAACAGAGTTAGACATAGAAACTGCAGTGTGCATAATTTCTGTGTAAAAGTATACATTTTTTTTCACATAACACAATAATACTCAACTTTGTTTTTAAAGTCCTACATGAAAAAGTAGGTAGCTTCTGTAGGTAAAAAATACAGGGAAGACCACAGGTATACTATTACAGGATAAGATCTTTATAATAACCATGTATAACAGCAGGTGCAGTGATGACACTGCCAAGCAAGATAATAGGTGTAGTATACAAATAGAGACAATTGAAATAAACATAGGCGCAATAGTTGTTGAACTGAGGCTAAGGAGTTCATATTGCAAATCGCCTGATCCCATACAGTGAATGAAAATGGAAGATTATTACAGGCTTTTCTAGGAAGGCTATTGAAAAACTGGACATAAGGTGGCATGGATGAGAAGCTGTGTCATTAGATGAATCATGTGACATTAAATGAATCAGAATGCAAAGATGGTGAGAGGATTCAAATTACTCGTAAAATGTTGTACCTGTTAAATCTGAGAAGTGGGTTCTCTGTTGACACATCAGTGGTCCCAAAATGTTTTCAGATCTCCAGCAAAGCCTGTAAATGTGTGACAATAACACGTTTTATGGCCTGTTTATACAGACATTTCTATTTGCTTTTACTGATAAAATATCAGCTGCAACTTACTTAAAAAGCATTCTTTGATAATGTGATATTTTTAAGGTTGGCGCTTAAGTCACAGGTGAGACACCTGGAGATGTAGACCCAGATCTGTGAGCCATAATAATCCTTAAGCACATTGGAAGAGGAAATGGTAGAGTCCACAGCAAATATAAGTCATCATGCTCAGAGCAGAAGCATCAGTCAGTGTGAGTTACATCAGATATATGCGTGACACTGGAGTAAGAGAGGAGAAATTCACAAAATAATTTTCTCGGGCTGAGAGAAAGATGGATGTAGGCAGGGATAACACACTCTGATATAACTATAACCAGGCAAGCTCCACTCACCACTATGAGTAAATTTAGTGGCAAGTTGTCACACTGTTTATTCATATTCTTATAACTTGTTTATATAGGGCCAGTTACGCTGACCCGAATATTACTGATTTAATAGGACTATAAGAGAAAGACTAGAACTGCCCTGCCAGTCAAATTCATGATACTGATTTATCAGCCAGCTGTCTGACGGCTCAGTAATATTCAAACAGCTCATAGATAAATCCCATTAGAAAGAGAGAGGCAAGGATATTAGCATAAACACTGGTGATTGATTTTTTTTTCACCTCCTGCCTTGTATCATTTTACCTGAAAAGAAGAAATATGGGTTTACAACTCAGTAAATTAGATTAGAAGTATGGTATGATAGATATGACATTTTACTCAGACAGAAAATAAAATAACCCCCACCCCACACACACACACACACACACACACACACACACACACACACACACACACACACACACACACACACACGGTGTGAAAATGAGTAACTCTTATTCCTTTAAACTGGTAATCAAGGAAGCATGGACATTTCTTACTTTGGAAGCATCATGTCAACTATGAAAAACGTCCTTAACGATAAAGGGTCAGATTTTACCTTTCTACAGCTTTCTGTAGTATCGTTCAAACTGTTAAAGTAGAAATGGAAATTATACTGTTAAGTTATGTTTCTTTTTTTTTTTTCCTGTTCAAAAGTTCTGCCTCATTATCGCAGTCAGTGAGAAACTAATCTCTGACAGGAGGGAGGTAGAAAGTGTAGGCTAGATAATTAAGAAATTCAAGAGAAGATTACAGTGGATTTGCCAAGATAATTTTAGCACAGATTTCCTGTCTCTGTATCTGCTCTGTTACATCATTAATATCACCCACTTGAGACAGGAATTTCCTAAGAAGGAAGACACTGTGATTTTTAATAAATGCAATATATATAATTAGCATATAGAAGGTATGAATTCATATTTTTAATGAAAACTTTGCTTGGCTGAGCAGATCTGTAAGGTGTTTAGAGACATGTAACTGAGAATAACACATCATTAAAAGACAACAGCACAGAAAAATGATTATTTCAGCTAGTTAACATCACTTCTAAAGCTTCTGCCACTTTTGAAACATGGACTCATAAGTAACAGTTGGGGAGGTAGATTATATGGACCTTCAGGTAATATAGTGTAAACGGGCATAAAACCACTTTAAAAAATATATATTGCTGCCATCACTAGACAGGAAAATGTAGGCTGCATCCTGTACTGCCAGAAAGCTGTTAATACAAGGAATCAAGGTAGGTGTGAAAGGTGAGAAAGACTTCTTCACTTATATGGTCATAAAACATCTTCAGTGTTATAGCAAGAGAATTTAACATATTTAGTCCTACACAACTGAGATTCATAACCTAGAACTTCGGTTTAGAGTTAGGTGTGCTTTATTCTCCATTTCTTGTGCTTCATCTTACTGACACGACTATGGTGATCACATTTCTGTTTAGTAACATAATCACTTTCAGCCTGTAGGAGGTTCTGGGAGGCATTTTCCTATAAAGCTTAGCTGTTAAGGAATGCAATTAGTGATGGAATTTTATGAGTAAAACAAATAAAATGTATAAAATGAAAGTCATGAAAGAAAAAGTGGAGTATCAACATGCTGCCTCATCAGTTTTTATAACACAAACTTAAAGAATCCCTGGACTATGTGAAAAGAGACATGGAAGAGCTCTCAGATCTTGTAGCACAGGCAGGTATGACCCTAGCCCTGAGTAGCATCCTACCATCACCAAGAATGATACCACAGTACAAGAATAAAATGATTGACTTGAACAATTGGCTAAGTTTCTGCTGTCATTCGAAGGGGATACAGTATCTGTCTGCCTGGGATGACATGATTGACAGACCACAATGCTTTGTCAGAGATGGCCTGCACCTGTTGCCCCTGGGATTCCAGATACTAGCTAAGGCTCCTGCCAACTCCTATAGTGCATTTTATGCATGGCTCAAATGACAAAATTACCACATAACATGTACAAGCAAGGAAAATCTGAGGGTAATGTTACTCAATGCTAGAAGTCTAAACCTCAAAATGCACTCACTTGAGGCACTCCTCAAAATGGAGAACATTGACATCTGTGCAGTGGCAGAGACCTGGTTCAAGGCTCCAGAGAGCACCCCTGTAATACCAGGCTACAGTTCATGCCACACCCTTCGGCCACCTAAACTGGACCGAAACACTAAAGGCAGAGGCGTGTCCATATTCACCAAGGATATCCACAACTCCAGGGTGGTTGCCCAACATAATGCATCCAAGATTCTCCAGGTGCAACTAACACTAAGCAAGACTCCAATCCAAATTGTAACTTGCTACAGATCCCCCACCATGCCCCATAATGCCCACTCAACTTTTCTCAACATTCTGGAAAGTATTAAGGTACAACCAAATACTATAATTCTGGGCACCTTCAACTACCCCACCCTTAACTGGGAAAACTACTCATGTACCAACACATTTGCTCAACGATTCTTGGAATTCATAAATTCCAATGCCTTGGATCAACTCATCCATACCCCCACCAGGGGGACCAATATCCTAGACCAAGTCATTACAAACATGGATGAACGATGCTCCATACCAGAGGTCAGCTTCTCGTTGGTCAGATCTGACCATAAACTGATCACCCTAGATATCCACATCCCGTTCCCCACCCCCATTAAGGTAATTACTGTAAAAAACTTCTCCAAAGCCAACTTCATGCTTCTCAAGACAGAAGTGGCAAACTTCACGACACTCATGCAGATGGAACATAGGAGTACGACTGCTAAATCTTACACCAGTGCACTGTATGAACACATACATAAGTGCATTGATCAAGCCACCCAAATAGAAGCAAGATGCTCTCCTCCAAAAAAAGGAAGCCAATGTGGTGGTCCCCTGCCATAGACAAACTCTACAACAAAAGGAAGAAAGTGTTGCAAAAAACAGTAAAATCCCAAGACTGGAAAAACTCCCTTGTCAGCCTCAGTAAGAAGCCGAGATCCCTCATAAGATACTCCAAAGCTAGTTATGAAAACAAAATCACCACAGATTCTAAAGACAACCACAAGGCATTCTATAGTTATGTCAAGAATCTCAGTGGCAATACTCAGATCTGCTCTGAGTTACAGCACAATGGCACTAAATATACCGAACCAACTGATATTGCCAACATCCTGGCAGATAGGTTCAGTGCAAACTTAACCCCCCCTTTCACCCCCCTAAAGGGCCCATCTCAATACCGGAAGAATATCAAATCCTGGTAATCACGACCATAGAGATAAAAACTGCGCTCTCCAAAGCCAAGAACACAGCATCCATGGGACCAGGCAACATCCCGGGCTGTGTTCTGCACAAACTGCAAAACAAACTGGCACCCCCCCCCCTAAGTACCATGTTTAATCATAGCCTCGCTTCAGGCTCTGTGCCTCCTGAATACCACACACTTACTATTATCCCAGTCCACAAGGGGGAATCCACCACGGACCCCAGGGAACTACCGCCCCATTAGTCTGATGAGCCTGATTTGCAAAGCCATGGAACGTATCATCATGGAACTTATAAACAAAGACATAGATAACCTTCAAACTCTGGACCCCACACAGTTTTGGTTCATGAAATGCAGATCATGTCTATTAAACCTGATAGACTTGTTTTGAGCAGTCACCAGTGCTGTGGACGAGGGTAAAGTGGTTCACACAGCCTATCTAGACCTCACCAAGGCATTCAAAACCATCCCTCACTCTGGAATCATAGATAAACTCACTAAATTGGGCATAAGTACCTATGTCACGTGATGGGTTCCCAACTGGTTCACTGACAGAACCCACACTGTGAAAGTAGCCGATTCCAAATCTGAATCCAGACCAGTGACAAGTGGAGTACCACAGAGTTCAGTCCTGGGTCCACTCCTGTTTGGCATCTACTTCTCTGAAGTTCAGGCCAACACAGAGGGTCTATGGCTAACAAAATTCACAGATGACTGCAAACTGGGAGCCATTATTGAATCCCCAAATGATGTGGACATTCTACAAAAGGGTCTCGCTGAGACAGATGCCTGGTGTCAAAGCCATGGCCTCAAGCTCAATGCCAAAAAATGCATAGTCATCCCCTTTGGGAAAAACTCTGTGCCCATGAACTACCACATAAGCGGTAATCCACTCAACCCCAAAAGTATGATGAGACCTAGGGACACAGGTGGACAGAAGCCTCTCCTTTGATAATCACATCACCACAGTAGTCAGGAAATCCTTCTACGTGGCACACCTTATCACAAAAGGTTTCTAATCCAGAAAAAAGGAGGTTATTGCTCCTCTCTACTCATCCCTCATTAGACCTATTATAGAGTACAACGCCTCATTTGGCATGTACCTCACAAGACATTTACAACTGGAAAAGCCACAGAAATACCTCATGAATAGGATCACTGGCCTCAAACAGATACCTATGCAGAACGTCTCAAAAAACTCCAGCTCTATTCCGTCACATAATGCCTACTCAGAGGCAATCTCTGCCTAATATACAAAGCCATGTAAAACCCAGAGCTGTTGGACATGGTACACTTACAGAAATCATAACCCCACAGAGCCACATGCTCCAGGGACCTAAACCTTGTCACCACAATAAACAAAACATGCTAGAGGGATAAGTTCCTGTCCCAGAGACTCCCCATACTTTGGAACAGACTGCCCATTCATGTCAAGCAGAGCACCTCAATAGCCCTCTTTAAGAAAATTCTTGATGACTGGATGGAAAATAGGAAATTCTCCCCGGGGATCAGTTCTGTGGATCTGCTCGACAGGGACAAAGGAAAATAATTTTTGGGTGACATAAGCCAGGCAATATTTATGGCTAGGCTTGTACAGGCCCTAGGGCTGATAACCTAGTACCTACCTATGAACCTATGAATCATAGTAATATATAAGAAAGACAGTGAGAATGACCACAGGTAAACAGTATAGCATGACTGCGGGAGGTCTGTTACTCCTGAAGTCCTTTCCTCTTTATGTTCCTATGTGCAAAAGGCACTCAGATGAAGCTGATATGTGTGCTGTGGATCCTCTGACAGTCATTGGTTTAAGACCCAGCAATAGGTAGTGAAACTATTTATCTCTATGATTTCACATCAGAGAACTCCTGCCTCTATAGTCTGCCCTTGTTCGTTGGTTGCATGACAACTGTCAGCAGTTGCAGACAATGATTAAACTGGAATTCTCTACTTAGATTTCTAAAGTGCCTTAAACCTAATGTCCCACTAGGGGTTGAACAAAAAGGCAAGCAGCAAGCATCTATGGAAAATAAAGATCAAGGCAGGCAGTAGGCTGGCATAAGTGCAGGGGGTTGAACGAAGTGTTTTGAAATTATGTAAGAAAGCTAGTGGGATTTCATAAAGTCAGAGTCACAGAGTGAGCCACACATTGCTGTCAAGAATGATTCTTCAACCATCTGGAAATACAGAACTGATATAAGTATACTTTTTTGAACTTTTTCTGTTTCAGTGATAGTTAACAAACCTGTACTGCATTTATTTATTTGTTTCATTCAATATTGATTGAATATTGGTCTCTGTCTGCAGTTTGTTTGTTTTTTCCACCCTCCCACCCAGGAGTTGTTGTATTCTTAAACTTAGTGGCTTTGTAATTGCCCGTCCCTACTGTAAATTTGTCTTTGGAGACTCCTCTCAACCCCATCTCATTTGTTTACTCAACTGAATACAGTGATATCATTTGGGAAGGACTACCCTCTTGTTTCTTTGATTCTGGACACTCTTCCCTGTCCCATCGCATCAGCTCAGTCTACTGAGTACAGTGAGAGCATTTGGAAAGGCTAACCCCTTAGCTTCTTAATCTTGAATTATCTTCTTTTTCCTCCCTCTCCACTTAACAAAAAAAGTACACTTTATTCAGCTGCTCTTACTGTAACTATGTTTTGCTTACTTTATTGCCTTATTTTGCTTTGCTGCTTGCTCTTAAGTGGTCAAGTGCTCTTATTCTACTGCATTTATTATCTGTTATTCTAAGCATCTTATTTTTGGTTTTAGCACTTGTGCTTCAGGCCAGTTATTTTACATTTAAGAAGGTATTTCTGGTCTACACTTTTGTGGACAACCCCTTATCAAAACCCTACCACCATAAGTCCTTTCAAGTATTCAGAGCACTATGTCTGAACAATTCCCATCAGTTTCTTATGCCAACCTGGTTTCCATGGGCACACTGAGACAGTGTAGCAGCTGCCCTTTGTTCGCTGACAGCCCTCTTCTCCTAGCACATAATTCTTCTACTTGCGAGAAATGCATCTACATCAGTAATCTGGAATCCATGCTCTCTCACACCACAGTCAGTACTCCTGACAAAGAAGAGACTGCTAGCACAAACACCACACCTGTCTGGTGGACATCTTCTATCAACAGGCTTTACAACAAAAGGAAGAAACTGTTATCCAAGGGTAAACAGGAACAAATTCCAAACTGGAAAAACTCCCTCCTCCGCCTCAATAAGCAAATTAGATCACTAGTGAAAACCTCCAAAGCCAGTTATGAATTGAAACTAGCCCCGAAACAAAGGGAAACCACAAAGCCTTCTTCAGTTACATCAGGAACCTCAATGGTAAAGCCCAGGTTTGTTCTGAATTAGTACCCACAAGGTCAAAATAGGTGCCTTCGCCTCCAACAAAAGACCCCTACTCTTTGTCATTTACTTCTCAGAGGTCCAGGCAAAGACAAAAGTTTGCAGATGACTATAAGTTGTTGGGTCCTGTCATTGATTCCCCAAATAATGTTAACATACTGCAAGAGAGTCTCACAGCAACAAATTACTGGTGCCAAAGTCATGGCCTTAAGTTAAATGCAAAAAAATGTATTATCATACCATTCAGTAAAAACACGGCCCATACTAATTACCATGTCAACGCAACCCCCTAAGTACACAACCTGTGGTGACAGACATGGGTACTCAGGTTGAGAATAATCTCATATTCAACCATCATGTAGCGGCAGTGGTCAAAAAAGCCTTTTATTTGGTTCATCTCATAAGTAAAGTGATTGCATCCAGAAAAAAGGAGGTTATTACCTCTCTGTACTCCTCCCTTATTAGGCCAATAATTGAGTATAATGCCCCATTTGGTATGTACCTCTCCAAACATCTGCACCAACTGGAAAGACCACAGAAATACCTCTCAAAGAGTATCCATGGCCTCCAACACCTGTCCTATGTGGACAGGCTCAAATCACTATCACTCTACTCGGTATCGGACAGATTGCTCAGAGGTGATTTGTGTCTCACCTACAAGGCAATATCGGACCATGCCCTACTAGAGATGCTCCATATCCGTAAGTCTAACTCCTCAAGCATTACCTGCTTGAGAGTCCTAAATCCAATATGTGACATAAACAAAACCTGCTGGAGAGACAGGTTTGTCTGACAGAGGCTGCCCCGTCTCTGTAATAGATTTCCCATACATGTCAAACAGAGTACCTCGCTGACCCTCTTCAAGCACAGTCTTGATGAGTGGATGGGAAACCACAAATTTGTCCGAGGGGTTCCACCTGTGTCCTTCAATGACAGGGGTGACAGGTGCTGACTGAGGGTTTTTTTTGGGGGGGGGACTCTTGGCTAGGCTTGTAAGGGCCCCCGAGCCTACTAACCTCCTACGATCCTGTGATAATAGGAGTGTTTAATGTGGTTAATGCTAAGGGTCAGGATATCATTACTGCTGTTATTGTAACATATTGAAAATGTTTTGCTTTTGCTATCTGCCAGCCTTTGCAGTGAGTTGCATCAGTCTCACAAGCCACTAATTGTAAAAACAGTCATGAGGTCAGCTCACCCCATCTATATCCTTGTATACAGCAAAAATGTAAATATTTGGTACAACACTTATTTTATGTTAGACTTTTAGAGTGAGTAAAATTCATCATATGGTTTGAAAACAGAATAAAGTAAAGTGTAGTAAAGTTTTTAACCTATATGTGCTACTGTATTTCCTACCTTGGTTATCTTCACAACATAAGGATCATATGCCCCATTTACATCACATTAATTTCACTACTTACTAACCTTGTTCATCCGTCTCCATCCTCCTCTCTTATCTTTTCTGTCACTCTCCTCATTTTCTTACAACCTGACCACCCTCGTTATCTTTCCCTCACTTCTCCACCTATTTTCTCTCTTGGTTTTCCATTACTTACCCATCTAATTTTCAGTATTCCTCCATTTCACCTCCTGTCTTCCTCCCCCCTTCTTTGCATATATCTGTACTATCCTTTGCTATGTATCTTACCCTTCCCTCCTATTACTTTTTGTTTTTCATACGTCTTCCTTTCTCCTCCACATATTTTTTTTGCTTTCATCCTAGGATAATCTAAATCACTTCTTTTCTTGCATATATCTATTTTATTTGTATCTTATAACCTTAACACTACAACAAAACAATATCCTTGTACAAATGTATGTCCTCACAAAACAGTCATACCATAGCTTTCTACTAGTAGCTGTTTTCTTTCTAACTGGAACATATCAAATCGTTTGCTTAATGCTGTAAAGTATGTTTGTTTACTGGTAATGTATATTACAGACCTCCACTGAAAAGGAGCAACTGCCTATCTCAATTATCCGAGTTAATAAGTGGAAATAAATAGATGAATAACTTATAATCACATTTACAGCATTCCCTTAGAACTATGTTACCTATATCTGGCAATTGATTCCTTTGACCTTTTGTCACTCAGCTTTACCTTCTGCCATATCACCTGCCCATGGAGAAATTATGTATTATACAGACAGGATTACAATTATATCACCTGATCATGCATTGCCTCTTCATACATTAAAGCTAGACATACATAAAGCATGACAGGGAGTTGAGGAAGACCTAGTATGGCTGCAGAAGAGCTGAGGTACCAAACAGTTTGGCTTCATTCATAAAACGTATAAAGCCATGCATCAAGAAGGAAATAAACCAAGATTCACAGTGCCAGGCATGAAGACAGACAGTACTGTGAACAGCAGCCCCCAAAAGCAAGGATAATAGCGTATAAAGTGCATAGCACTAATGTACTGGCTAGACATTCCAATTTGCCCTTTTGTTTTCAATGTAATAAATGCCCACTCAAGCTGTATCAAACTGATGCTGAGAATTAGAGTGACAGATTACATGGCTGTTTCCTGATTTTTGTCCAGGATGCATGTGGAACACCTGCGGAATCCAACACCTAGTATATCATGGGACTTACACAGTAGGAGATCAAAGGTGATTTAAGGATGGCGCCATATGAGTAGATGCAAAGAGAATGTAGTTGGCATGCACTTCGGCAATAAAGGACCCAACTCCACACCTCTAACACCACAGCACATCTCTAAAAATGTCTTTATGAAAATGTAGCACACACTGTGTGTGACAACTGGCAAATTGTATGTGGCAGGTGATCAGGCCTGAGGCTGAGAATGCAAAGTACTGCAGAATCAAATGCACTAAAGTTCGCAATGTTTCTGGACTGCAGAGCATTTTATATTATTGCACATTTATGCTTTCATTATACAGTGTGCAAAATCAGTTTCTTCTTACAGTACAGAAGGTTTCTGAGAGCTAAAATGAGCAGTTCACCTTGTAATATTTGACATTTGAGAGACATGTATCTTAGTGATATAAAGGTTAGTGTACATTAATTTTGCCTTATGAAATCAAAGCCACAGTGGAACATTACTGCATCTTGAGAGAAAGAGAGCAGAAAAGACATATTTGAAACAAGGGGGGCATTATAGTGGAATTTTCTCCCACACACTGTTCTTAAGTAAGAGAAAGAGAGTGCATATATGTGTGTGTGTATGTGTGTGTGTGTGTGTGTGTGTGTGTGTGTGTGTGTGTGTGTGTGTGTGTGTGTGTGTGTGTGTGTGTGTGTGTGTACATATATGTGTGCCCATTCATGGGAAGGAAGCCAAATTTAGTATTTAGGTGGCTGAGTGTCTCTGTAGAATCAGACTGTGTGACACATTTTTATTTTACTAGATAAGCTAAACTAGGCAGAAGTCGTAGTTTTCATTGTAACCCCGAAAGTCTGGCCAGGTGAAATAACTTGCAGAGAATTACAAAGTGGGCAGATGTAAAATAAGGAAGCTGAACCTGTTTTTTTCAGACTGTACTGTACGAATAGTATGTATCTTTAATCCTTTCTGATACACCTCAAGTAAGATTATAGATCCAGTACTGTTTTGAACAGTTTCTTGTCAGATGCTATGGTTCTAATCTTGTTGCAGGCCCAGGATGAAAAGTTGCAGTTTGAGCAAGCAGTGCCATGCAAGGGATTCAAACAGATAACTAATCATAATTTTATGACAGTATTACCTACCCAAAAGATAACACTCAGATGTAACTTTGTTTAATGATTACAACATAGGCCTCCTTAGTACAGGCCGCCCTTGTCTTGATTCTACTTGATTAGTCTCCAACGATGGGAGACAAAAAAGACCAGTGTCACAGAGCTGAGATCAATAAGAAATGATATAATAGATTCCAGCAAAGTATGGCTGTGTGGCACATATAACAATAGCCCCTTACATCATGTACTTCTGCTTTTATTAAATCATGGGTAATGCTATATCAACCAAGCCCCATTCACAAAATAATAATGTCGCCATCCTGTACTTCTCAGAGTGTCTTCCACTTTTTTGAAACAAAAATGCTTGTATTTGAATTAAGGTCCATTTTGTTCCACTTCTGTTTTGCTGCAGAGAACGCATTTACACACACACACACACACACACACACACACACACACACACACACACACACACACACACACACACGCACACACACACACACGCACACGCACACGCACACACACGCACACGCACACGCACATGCACACACATGCACACGCACACGCACACACACACACACACACACAAACACACACACACACACACATATATGCATATACATACACATATTCACACACACACACACACACACACACACACACACACACACACACACAATTCTAATACTAATATCTGTTAAAATAATATAAACCATATCAAAATATCAATAAAGATTTATGAGATCAGCAAAATAAATTAGAAACATGTCTATATACCATTTTAACAATAAATATTAGAAGAAAAGAACATGGATTTTCTTCACTAGCATGGAACAAAGAACCATTCAAATGCAGCTTCTTGTGAAGTTAGATGTACAAAATGGGATTCATCTCAATGTTTAAAAGTGTTGCTGACAAGGATCAAGATTCCACTCAACCAACCTCCATGATATCGATCACTTTGCAGATGACCACTTCATAAAATCCCATTAGGATGGATAGACCAAATAGGCCTACTTTGAAAACAATTCTTACATGGGGCAAAGCTCCTATAGCCTTATGAAGGAGGTTATATTATATGCCCTTTAACTGTTATAATTAACATCAAAATCAAATTACTACATCTTGTAGATACTTTAACATTTTTCAGAGACAGCATGATTGCATAAAATAGTGACTGTCCACATAAGCAAATACCCCAACTACCATCCCCTCCCATGCAAGGGTTTTGGCTGTGCCTTCAGCATCACCTAGGTATTGCAAATGTTTCTAACATTACTGTACCTTGCAAGAAAAAAAATCCCCTCTGCAGCACTTTTTGACAAAGTAATGTCATCTACTATTCTGTTCCCCTAAGGAAAACAGGATATATACAAATTATGTCAGCATCATGGCTGGAGGTGGGAGGTGACTTTATAGTGGTAGACATCTACAGGAACCAGCATAGATACCAGACATTATGTTCACTGCATCAGCAGTTCACAGATGGTGAGGCATGCCACTATGTTCGGGGGAAGAGCAGAACTGATCCTGACCAATAAATATTCTGAGTAGAATGGGCAATTTAAATTGGCACCGATCATGAGAATATAAAGAGGACCTTAAATGCACCGGATATAGCAGTTTAAATCTGTGCTGATTTGTAAATTAAATAAATAAATATTTTACATTCATTGGTAATGCTGTCTTGATTGAAGAATAGGGCAATGATGTCAAAGGAATAGGCGGGGCATCCTCAGTCAGCATACAGTACTGTAAAACAACCAACTCAAGTTACAATAGACTGCCTTTTCTTATTGCATAGTTTGAAGGTACTAAATGGCATCAATATGAACTGCTTGGGTCACTGCATTTAAGGTTAGTTTAACATTTTAGAAAGCCTTTCTTTGTAAATTAATGGCATTAGGCGGTCATTCTTGAACATTTTAAGAAATGGGCATAACTGTATCAGGGTGGTATTGCACTCAGGCATCCACAATGTTCATAATGCACGTAATGTAAAAGATATACTGGAAAGAAAGACCAAGCTAGAAGGTATTCTGAGGTACAAGGAACCCAATATAAATATATCACTGACATAGGCTCAGTACTAACATAAGCAGATCTTTAATAAAACTGCCTATGAATTTAATAGCATGATTAAAGGGTTCCTTCTTAAAATGGTGCAGAAATGTTTAATTGCATAAAGTCCAAGAACTAAAAATGCATGCATGGAAAAGAATAAACCATCCATAGAGTGAGTCAGGAACTCTGCAATCAAAAGTTAGAAATAACACTAGTTTTGTTATCCAAAGGGGAGAAAATTTGATAATACAGATAGGTGATGGTAATATGTAACACATATTTTGCATTTATTTTAGATGTTCAACCAGTAGAAAACAGGAATAAAATGGGTTTACTACAAATAATCATGACTCATTTAATCAACACACAACTAAGCAAACTTAAGACATCTAAACCTTGGTAATCACTGCTAAAAAATACAGCAGCAGCAGTCTTATGATCATAACACACATAAAAAAGATATTTATTCAGGGCAGCACCACCCTGCACCCCAAATGTGGTATATATACACACACACACACACACATTCATACATGTGATTACATTCCTTTATATTGCCGATGATACAAATTCAGTGCAAACGTCACCACCCTATCCCCAACTATCATATCCCAATGCATACCTGACACCGTCCCTTTGCCTAGTATCTCTAGAGAACAGGTCATCTCTGCCCTTGCCAAAGCCGAAAACATGGCTTTAATGGAAGCAGATAATATCCCAGATTGTTTACTAAACAATCTAAAACAAGACCTAACAAACCCACTTGGCATTCTTTTTAATCATAGCTTGAGAATTGGCTATGTTCCTGCAGAATGGAGAACAGCAACAGTAATCCCCATGCACAAAATGGGGCCACCAGCTGACCATGGGAACTACAGATTCATAAGTCTAACCAACTTCATCAGCAAGGCCATGGAAAGAATTATCATGGACCTTATCAACAAGGCAACCTACAGAAGCTGGTCCCAATCCAGTCTGGCTTTGTTAAGTGTAGATCATGCTTATTAAACTTGATAGACTTCTTTGAGAATGTCACCAAAGCCATGTACGAAGATAAGAAAGTGCATATAGCCTATCTCAATATTGCCAAGGCTTTCAATACAATGCCCCATTCTGGCATCATTGAGAAACTCTCCCAGATAGGAATTAAACTTTACATTACTAGATGAGTAGCCAATTGGATCACTGACAGAACACACTCTGTCAAAACTAATTACTTCACCTCTACCAGTAGACCCGTCACCAGTGGAGTATGACAGGGGTCTCTGCTGGGCCCCTTACTGTTTGGCATCTATTTCTCAGAAATCTAGGCCAAAGTAGATGGCCTTTGGCTCACCAAGTTCCCTGATGATTGCAAACTGGAAGCAATCATTGAGTCCCCCAGTGATGTCAACATATTACAAGAAGGGCTAACACAAACAAATGATTGTTGCCAAAGCCATGGTCTAAAACTAAATGTAAAACATGCATTATTATTCCTTTTAGCAAAACATAATTCCCTATAAACTGCAATATGGACAGCACCCCCCTGAGTTCCAACCCAGTGGTGTAAGACTTTGGAACACAAGTTGAAAGCAATCTGAACTTTGTCCACAAAGTTTCCAGAGTGGTAAGGAAAGATTTCTGCATAGCACACCTCATAAGCAAGGCCATGGCATCCAGGTCAAGAGTTGTTATACCTCCACTGTACTCAACCTTCATCAAACCACTGACAGAGTATAATGCACCCATTTGCATGTACGTCACCAGATACCTGAAGCAGCTGGAGAGACCTCAGAGGTTTCTCACTAAGAAAATACAGGGACTCCAGACCATGACCTACATGGACAGGTCGAAAGTCCTGTCACTTTACTCTGTATCTTATAGGCTGTTGAGAGATGATTTGTGCCTGGTCTATAGAGCAATCTCCAGCCCTGCCCTAATGGAAATGCTGCACATCCATAAGTCAAATGGCACAAGAGTCACTCACTCTAGGGATCTCAACCTAGCTTGTGACATTAACAGAACATGCTAGAGAAACAGATTTGTCCCTCAGAAACTGCTGCTTCTTTGGAATAGACTTCCTGTTCACGTAAAACAGAGCTCCTCACTGACCCTATTCAATCGCAACCTAGATAATTTGATGGGAGACTGCAAATTCACCCCTGGGGTGGCACCCATGCCCCTCATGGACAGGTGTAGCCAGTGTTGATCACAGGCCCACTCTGTTCATAAACGCATTCTGTGAACTACCCAAAAAGGATAAATGGGGATACTTAGGATTAACATAGCTAACCTTGTAAAGGCTCTAGGGTGCACTAGCCTAGTAACCTCTTATGAACCTATGAACGTTCATCAACATAAAATATGTCATGAAACTTAATCAGTGACCTCTTTCATCTAAAAAACAAAAAAACAAAAAACAAAATAAGTTATGGCTTAAGAAACAAGTATGTTACATTTGTAATCACCTAAAATAACCAGAAACTTTGCTTTTATGCTACTGGAAATTAAATATACTAACTCCATGGTCACACAACCATGGAAAAAGAAGATAACTCCTGAAATTATATTACAGTCAAACTGATGCAGTTCAACAGTAATATAATTAGACCACTGCATTCACTGATGAAATTTACCAAAAATTGCATCATTTATCAACTGCAGCCATACATATATAAATATAAGACCCTACATTTCACACAGGATCTACCTGATAATATCGAAAGATGACATCAGCAAAGATGAATTCATCAAGATATTCGTCGGATATTCTCAGGTAGACCCCACAGATAATCTATCTATCTATCTATCTATCTATCTATCTATCTATCTATCTATCTATCTATCTATCTGCCTATCTATCTATCTATCTATCGAAATATAGGTGTACTGATTAATGTCAAAATATCCAAATTTCAACCATCAAAACATTGACCTTGTAAACCAAACTTTATTGAATAAATTCAGTAGAGCCAAGATTTTTTTATGGTCCCTTTATTTATTTTTATCCTGTGAGCCAGACTGTTTTATTCAAGTGAGCCCTTGGTTTTATGCTTCTCATAAACCGTGACCGCATTTGTAATTAGGAGGGACTAGCTGTCCTCAGCACTAGCTGGATTTCTTGGTTAGTTACTAGTTTCAGCCTTTGTGTGTGATAAGATGATTTGATGTCAATATATCTGGGTTACCTACACGTGATCTAAACCAGTGTATGATCAACAATCAAAAGATTGATTGCAAAATGTCTAAACTCCAAAAGATCTAAAAACAAAATACTGACAAAATTGAAGTTATAGGATAAGATTTATGCCCTTTCCCCACTGCAGTGTGATCATGGAGTTGATATATATAATTAGCAGGGGGTTGCACCACATGGGTGGTACAATGAGGCTTGTCCCTCTGCAAAAAGCATTAACCACATAAAAAAAATTGAACATTTTGACAGACTCAAACCACATTTTGCCAATGTTTTTGCAGAGGAGAAACTCCCTGCACCAACTCTGAGGATACACAACAATGGGTAAGGGCATACACTTTCCCTAGAATAAATTCAGTTTTGTCAGTATTTTGTGACTAGATGTTTTGCTGTGTATTTTGCTGTGAGTCTGTTGACTTGTCACTCATATGCTGGTTTGGATCATGTGCAGATAAACACACACACACACACACACACATATATATATATATATATATATATATATATATATATATATATATATATATATAGGTTCAATCCAAAAATTATCTTTCTGTGTTCGCTTTTATAACCATTTGATGTTTGATAAGACACTCATAGATAGATAGACACATCTACTAAAGTATATCAACAGTTCCAAATGGAAACATTGCAAATACCAACAAAACAACTACGACAATGCAAATATTGAACAATAACCTTGGTAAATGCAAGACAAAACAAATATAAGAAAAAGTAAGAACAGTCTTCCAAATTGTGTTAACAAATTGGCAGCTTTAAATAAAATCAATCAATGCGCGCGCACACACACACACACACACACACACACACACACACACACACACACACACACACACACACACACACACACACACACACACACATCTGGACAGATACTAATACAGGCCTTTATCATCAAATATCTTACACTCCAAAGAGTGAATTCAAATCTAAAAACACTGTACTGAAAATAAACTCTAATAAACAATATTTTTGCAGCAATTAATTCATGCTGATTTTTTGCACCCTACACCCCCTCCTAACTAAATATGCCAACTCCGGGATCACTATACATTGAGGAAAGGATTATTTTCCAGGCCCTGCTGTGAAAGGTTGAAAACTGAGGTAAAATGAGAGTTCATTCATATGAGCATTCACTCTTACAGACCGCAGCCCCAATGTAAATATAGATTTAAAAATGTAGGAGAGTATAATTTTAATAATTATGTTCCCCCATACTTGATCAATGCAGGAATGTCAAGTATGCAAACCAGTGAAAAAGAATGACCAAAACAAATATGATTGCAAAAGAAAAACTAGTAGCTAGCTTCCTGTTGTAATTGGCAAACCAAAAATCCAGCTGCACATACCCCATCCAAAATAAACCCATACGAAAACTAAATAAAAACACAAAAATATGCCTTACTGAAAGGGGAGGGGATCTGTGCCAACACCCACTTACAAAAAATGCTCTTATCCCAAACAAATGAATCCTATAAAAGAAAAAAAAAACGCAAGAAAATGCTTTATGTGAGGGTCTCTGCCCCTACATTCCCTGTGATTGGTTATCTGCCCCACAACCCTTACTAATACCAAACTGAATGTTACACAACCACAATCAAAACAGCAGTTACACAGAAAAGTGCTATAGTTGACCACAGCTGGCTTGACTAATAGCACTCTCCCACCACAAGTGATTTCAATGGGTTATGAACCCTCACACATCCATCAATGAAGTATGCATTTGACAGACTGCCCTGTAACCAAATATATATATATATATATATATATATATATATATATATATATATATATATATATATATATATATATATATATATATATATATATATATATATATATACACACACACACACACACACACACCCACACACACACACGCATTTCTGTTTATTTATTTCTAAATATTTATGTTTTTATTAACAAATAACCAGGATAGCAGCCTGTGTAGTCATTTTAGGGAAAACATCTATTATAATCTCTGAAAAATGTAAAGACGTATATGTCATTATAATTAAAAATACAAATATATTTAAGAAGAGTTTGCTCAATTAAATGAAGTTTGGCAACAAACCAAGTTGTCCCGGGACATCTTCATGAGGGGTTAGACTGATATTAGTGGGTGTTAAGTGGGCTGGGGAGGTGAAAGGGTCAAGTGGAGGCAGGTAGAATTGGGAAGACATGAGATAAGGGTAGGGAGGGGCTTAAGAGGTTTAGACAAGTGTAGCTGGGTAAGCAATCACATTTGGCGTGAACTTGCTACAACAGGCTCTAGTCCATGATGACCTGAAGGTATGAGTAGTCTGGCAGGCCTTGGAGTGGTGGGGTATGGAGGAGGTGAGTGAGACTCAATTGCAGAGGTTGGTGGCAATGATAATTTGTGTTCAGTCCAGTCATGGGAGGGTGGGGGTTTCCTCTGTCTTCAGTTTGCACAGCTTAAAAGAATAAGTAAGTAAATAAATAAATAAATAAAAAGCATTGGGTTGGCAATGTGATTTCTCTATTTGATTGTCGATGGTGTTCTCGGCTCTTTGATGGTGGCGTTTTGTAGGTTTTCAGGACTGTTGTGGCTGCATTGGGCTCACTGGAGTTGCGGGTGACAAGCGGTGCTGTTTCGCTGGCTTCTAGCATGTGGGGACTCACTGAGCAGGCAAGTAGGCTTTTCTACCTTGGTTGTGCAGGTGGAACATGGGGTTTTATTGCCATTGGTGAGGGTTGCATCCTCTCATTGGGTGGAGCTCCATTTGTCTATATCTTGCAGTGAGATTCTTTCGTGGTGTGACTGCCAAAAAAAAAAAAAAATTTGATTTCCCGTTTTAGGAGTGTTGGCGTGGTTGCAGATCTGGCTGTGGGCAAGGTTGCTGTTGGTGTCTGTGCACATGTTGCGGTGGTTCTTACTGGGGTTATTTGTATGGCTTATTGCTTCATAGGAAGAACAGTGGCAAACCTTTGGAAGATATTGGCAGGGTGAGTATTGCTGCTGGCAGGAGAGCTGTTTCGTGGGTGCTTGGATCTGGCCGTCAACGGTCGTGACTGATGCTCACAGCGTGCTTTGCTTTTGTTCTTGCTTTGGCAGAGGGAGAGGTGTTCACCCATGTACCAGGCTTTGTTTCTGTTGTGCTGAGAGTTTCAGAGATTTGCTTCCGAGTATTTGGGAGGTCTCAAAGGCTTTGGGGCACCCGCAGGTAGCAGTTACTATACCTATAGCATTGGGCTGAACTTGGTGTGAGACAGCTTGTGGAATCGGGCCTCTTGTCTGGCTGGTTGTCATGTGTTTTCGTGGGCTGGGAGATTGGTCATTGGTGGTGAAGGGATTGCATGGCGTTCCCTGTGTTGGGTGCTTTTCACGGGCTGGGGAGGTGTTTGTAATTAATGCATGACCTGCAAATTAAACCTCAAGCAAAGAAACAAATTATAAATTAAACACAAAAATTAATATTCAAGCCCACACTCATTAGAGTGACATTCTTTAATAGGCTGTATAACTCACTCTCAAATGAAATTCAACTATGTTAATAAACAAATGACAGTTTGATTGTCCTTAAACTTAAAATTTAAACACAATCCTAGGACCTTGAATAGAAATAGGACAACTGCTGAAGTGCCCTTACATAAAACTGATTCTTCTACTTAGCCTGAGAATTGCAGTGATTGTAGTCTCACTAATATTAGTTATAAGGTTATAGAACATTTTATAGCTGAAGCAATACCTAGTTATGTAGATTACCTTACATCTACTGACACACACCAATTCTGATTTGTAAAGGCAAATTATACCTTTTCAGCCAGGATGAGTTCTTTGAAAATATGACTGAAATCATGGACAAGATGTAGATAGTTAATACTGCCTAAATAGACCTTGTCAAGACCTTGAAACTATACTCTGTGCTGGGATTATTACAAGTAGTCCCAACAAAATGCCCATACATGTATATAGTGGGCTGGGTGGTGCGGACATGGGGTTACCTAAATATGGCACTGCTGGTGTCGTTCACAGTTCGCTAAGGCTGCTGTGACTAAAATGATTCTTGTGCTTCATAACTACAATAATTGACTTATTATATTTATTTAAATAACCTGACAGATGAGGAGTGCCCCTGAGGGGTAGATAAGGACAAAGTCAGCTGTTAATAGAGTCTTAGAGTAGGTAAAATCTCAGGTAGTCCATGTCCAGGGAACTTTATCTCATACCTTTTTAACAAAATATACTAAATTCAGATCCATAACATCTATGCAACATGGATACAATAAAATAAAAAATATAGCCTTATAGTTTGATCTGACTCTCATAAATTGGGGCTGCTTAGCAGATCATTTGGTGGTGGAGTAGTCAATTCCCGTGCTTGGTGACTGGAGTGTTTCCAAGGAGAAGGTGTCTGCTCACGGGCTGCAAGTGCACTGCTGTGTTAATGGCTGTGGGGGAGGGTATGGTTAGAGTTGAGGATGCTGGTCAGTGAAACAGCAGTTGTGTCTGCCGCACTAGGAGGGCATACCTCTCAATGGTGCAGATTTTTGCAGGATGTTCAGATTTTGCTGCACTCTTTTTCCCCCTTTTTCTTTCATTAGTATGGTGGCTTCTGACAAGTTATGGCAAAGTATTAGGACTGTAGTCAGAAATGACAGACATTTGAGTTGCAAACTTCATACTATTCTGAATATCTATGCTACCGCAAACCTGTTCTATCAACCTTTTGAAGTTTGTAAGAGGAATATTTAAAATAATACCTAATTGTATTTTGTAAGCTTCTAGTAAGTTATTAAGTTTGCTACATTTTGTCCATTGGTTCCACATTATGTTAATGTGCCTCATTTGGAGATGGAAGGTTAAGAGCTAGGCAGATGGTTTTACAATATAAGTTAGCCTGTCTAATACAGTGCGCTAATTGATGTGGTATGGAATCGCAAGGTTACCCGGGTTGTGGATACTGATAGATCCCTTCATGTGTGGGGTTTAGTTTTAACATACTCGACTGGTAGTTAAATTTATATTGGGTATTTGATAGGGTCATTGGAAGCATAGCTTCAGTTATAGCTGCTTTGTCATAGATGTGTGTGGCGGTGGTTCATTCCTTCCCAGGTTGACAGGATAGATTGTCTCTGAAGATGTCTTGGAATGTGCATTATGTATTTTAGATGATTTACATGTATTTTCATTCTTGCAGATGGGGGTGGTGGAATGCTACTGCTATAATTTGGAATAGGTGGGTATAAGGTCGAGCCTTCTCTTTACATATTAGAAGATTTACTTTGGTCCTTTTCTTTGTAGATGGCGGTGTGCCGATTATCAGTTGTGGTGATACACAGTAAATTCCAGATAATGGAAGCAGTGGTGAGTGAGGAAGTTACACATGGGGAGAACAAGTGGGCAACAGTTACTGACTGAAGTAAGTGGATTTCAAAGTTGAGTTTTGGTAGAGGATTTACACTGCTAGCTAGAGAAGGACAGGCATTTGAGTTTGTGATCTCAGCATTAATTGGTTGTACAAGCTGTTCTATTAACCATTCAGTATGTTAGATCAATGTTTGAAAGTTGCCCCTGCTTTTGGGCGTTTGCATTCAATAGTAAAAGGGAGCAACAGCCACTGGCCGTAGGTAAGAGTTTGGGTTCCTGCAGTGGGCTTGATGAGGTTACAGGTAATGCATTTTATTTAGTGCTCGTTAAGGCACGTCAATGTGGATGGGGTTCAGGTAGGTGGAGTGGAGTCACAGCTCTCTTAGTATCATAGGAAGGTATTAGGCTACTGGCTCGGGGATGATTACAAGCTAGGCAAGTTCAGCTCTTATTTCTGCGGGTAGCACTTATCACTCTTGTCCAAGGGGATATGAGTCATAGCATAAAAAAAAAAATAGGTGACTGGTTCAATACTTTGCTGCAGAGTTTGGCAAACACTTGATGGGGTGGCAGGGGTCCTTGTCAGTGCCTCCATGTTAAGTAATTATTGGTATGTGTGCACAAAGAATTTATTGTTTTTTCTTTTCTTTGCAGATTGCTGAAGTGCAGAAGGCATCATGCGGTGGCTTGAAAAGGGGATCTGAAAGGTGATGCTTTTTGATAGGATGGATGTTCTTGCCACTGGAATGGGGCACACTGAGGGTCTGAGTAATCACCTTATTAAGGCATGTTAGAGCTCTGTGTTCAATTAGTGGGAGCTGATTATTGCATTGGTATAGGGGGCAAGTAAGGAAGAGGTAGGTAGGGGGGCCAGAAAAAAACTGTTGGGGATGGTTATGGGGAGTGTGGGGATCCCACAGGATGAGTATAGTCATGACATTCATGCACAGGAACTTATTAGGCTAAAGCCCTATGGGTATTGCAAGCCAATGAAGTTCAACCCTTGCTTGCTTGTAACCTTGGGGTGGTTGTATTTACTCATCCAGTTGTTTGAACCGTATTTGGGAGAAGGGCCAATGAGGTATATGACAGGATGCTGGACTTTGTTCTTATCGGGTGGTATCTTTGGGGTGGCAAATTTGTCCCTTGAGTAGGTAGTGTTAATGTTACATACCAGGTTAAGGTTTTACAGAATAGCACAAGGATCATTTCACTTATGGTTTGGGTGAATTTTGTAGGTATGATTTTAGAAAGCATGGTAGGTAGGTGGCTGTGTTGGGATAATTTTAGAAACTGGGTGCATTGTTACAGGGGAGTTAGAAGTTTTAAAGGAAGCTTAGTTGCAGGATATGGCAGCTGTTGGCCAGGTCTTAATTACTTACTAGTGGTACAGGTAACTTAAGGGAAGAGGGCCTTCGAGGGGAAAGGCCAGGGACAAACAGGGGTTACGTATGGTTAGTAGTTTGAGTGCTCTAGTTAGGACGGTTGCTAGGAGGTTCTGAGTGGGGAGGCCTGGGTTCTAGTCTGGAATGTCATTTGGTAATGAGTGAATTGCGGGTGTTTATGGCTGGGCACGGAGAGTACTTCAATGCTGAGCATAGACGAGTTTTCAGGAACTATGTCAAGGGATGCTGGTTTTCTGCCATTTAAGGTTAGGGCATTAAGGTTTTTGAGTTAGACTATTCCCTATGGTAATCAGGTTACTGCACACCCAGAAGTGGGTAGTTTGGTGGGCTAAGGTGATATGCTACAGTTGACAGGGTTGTGGCTATAGGTTGTCATTCCGTTCAGGTTGAGCCATGATTAGTGGCTGGAAGGAAGTGGTCTAAAAAGGAATGTATTCTCTTGGAGTGGATATTCCGGTGGTACAGTAAAGTCATGGGTAATCCTACTTTATTTAGTTTCATTAGGGTGTGTTTCAGGGATGGTATGCAGGATTTTAAGGGCTTTACAGATGAGGGGTACACCAAATGATGTTTGGCTTAACCCTTCCCATTATGGGAGGTAGTTGGTTGAACAATTTTGGGAAGAAGGTGGGGGGGGGCAGCCTGGTCAGGCTGGTTGGTGGAGAAGTGAGACAGGCTTGCCCTCTTCTGTCCCCCCTCTGATGTCTGGATGTTCATTTCAAGGATCTGGGGAAAGGAAAATGAGCAGCTGGAGGAAGCTTGCTGAATAGATAAGGAAGCTGAGGTAAGGGTGCTGCTTATTTGGGGGAAGGTAATTCAATGAGTGGTGTATGAAGTGAGATGGGGCACTGCTTCATAAGTAAAGTAAGTGAGCAGAGGTATGGATCCTGCTTACTGGGCAGGGAAAGTAAGTACGCTGCCCTGATTAGCATTACAAGGATGGCACTTCATGAGTAAGGCAAGCGAGCAGAGATATGGACGCTGCTTACTGGGGCAAGATAAGTAGGTATGCTTCCCTGATTAACATTACAAGGATGTTATGCTGTGTTTAGAATCAACTATATTATGGTCAGTTGTAACTAATAAAGTTGGCGAACAAAGCTATTTTATGGAAGTTTTAATAAAAGTCGACAAATGTTATTCGGTGTGATGTGTTTATTGAAGGGGACTGGAACAATTGCAGTTAATGCTTTTAACATATTTATTTGTCTTATTGTTATTATTTTGTGGCACATTAGATACACATGGTATCATAAGTAAAATATGATTTGATTTGAACATAGTCTGAGTGGCAACTGCATTTATGGAAAACTCAACACTGCAAATTTGATTAAATATTCATGTACACAACAATGCTTTTGCTTGGTTACTGGATCATTTAGATTGTAATATGTAGCAATTGCAGCTTGTGCAAGTAAGCAGCAAGTAACACCAGTATATGCTGACATATAATGGCTCATAATATTATGTATTCCCACCACGACACTAAAAAGGCTAAACCCTTAGTGAAATGTAAACTACAGAAAGGCCAAAATAAGCAGAATTACATGCATATCAATATATATATTGCATTTTAGAGTTACAATAACCTCAAAGCTGGTTGTCTTCTGGGGGTTAACAGTGAAAAGGCTGGAGGTGTCCTGTTTTAAATATGGCACATTTCAGCAGAACCTTCCGAAAACACTGCCTTAGGATGAGAGGGACAGTGCAATTCAATTACAGCAAGTGTTTAAATTCTAAAATGAATAAAATGTCCCATCAGTATGCTGAATCATGTGAGAGATGTTCAGTGCCTCACTTAAGAAATATATTACTTTTGCACCTCTTAGTACCTAACCCATCAAATGCCACTGAAAATGAAGCAGTGTGCCTTATAATGGCTAAGCAATTACTCAAAACTCTTCAATTTTCCCTTCTGTAACCCTCTTTGACTTACATATAGACATGTATCCGCTTCTGATCGGTGAATCACTCACTCTTCCCCCCCCTTGCAGTGACTTTTTGCTCTGCTGAGCCAGTGAGCCTAATAGATGGATTATATATATGAGCACATCTTTTTTTGCTGAAAAGGAGGACGGCAATTAACTAGTCCTCAGAGATGGTGTTCAGTGACAAAAAGTACAGTCTAAAAAGTATGCTTCTGAAAATGTGTTTTTTATGACATGACCCCAGCAAGGCTAATGATGCCCTGTATCCTTTATCTCAAAGTACAGCAGCACGCCAAGCCGATGCCCGCATCTGATTAAAGCTAGAAAACAAGAACACGTTGTAGCTACGACAACAGCAAGAACCAATGACCACCACAATGATTAATGTCTAAAAAAGCTTGTTTACCAAGAATAAGGTAAACTGAATTCTGAAGTGTATATAAAATAATAACTGAGAATAGAGCTATTGTGTGGAAGGAGATTTGTTGCAGAGAACATCAAACACATGATCACCTTGCAAACAGAAGAAATTACATCTGTAGAATAGTTGTTCAATCGATACATATCTGGAACAATTACAACATTCACTATATGGGCATAATCCACAAAGGAACTATTGAACACAAGGTTATAAGCAACAAGATAATAACAATTTATAAGCAGCTGTGCCTCCCTCTAGAATATACTATAGTATTGCATACAGCGTGTACGCTTATGGAGCAATCGTTATTGTATTTTTATCACATAACTGATATTACTCTTGCTAGGCAGTACACAGTGGCCCATGCTGCTGATGCAATGGATGTCTCATGTACCCAATGAGTGGTGCAGGCAGTAAGCAATAAAAGCTATCGCGCACTGATGTCGGAACCCTAGTACCCCATTGTACCCAGTTGTTTAGTACTGATCCAGACAGATAGGAGACAAGACCTTCTGGATGGGGGTTAAAGAATAAGATGGTTATCTTACCAACAGCATCAAAGCAGTGCAAAAGCACATAGCATACTACCAGAGCATGAACTAATGATCTCAATGAGTGCCTTTTGTGATCACTGCATTGGTAGCATACTAAGAGGCAACTACTACAGTATGACTGGGTTTCATAGAATATTCTTCTGAGTTACAGAAGCTTCCAGGAAGAGATTGTGTTTTTTCTAAACATGCATGTTATATGTATTATTTTAAATATGTAATATGGACTGGGGAGGGGTGCAAAGTATGATACACTGCTATTTCTTTCTACTAAACTGACAAGGATTGTCCTCTTAGTATAGAAGTTTAGTTTACTGGTTAGTAAGTGAGAAAAATGGGGCTATCTTGAATTTTCTGTTTGGTCTTGGATTTTGGCGCTACAGGTAAGTACTGCTGTTTTTGTGTGGCCTTTATCTGTAATAAAGTGTTGCTTTGAAACTGTCAGTGGGCATTGGTAGATATTGCCTTTTTTAGCCCAGTTTTTAAATTTACACTAGGGTCAGGCACCTACCTGCACACACATTATTTAATTATTTATCTTACTCTAACAATAACTTTAAGAATGGTGAGACACAAACAGATCAGACATCTGTAAAGAATGTGGAATAGTAGCTGCAAAAATGAGAGATGTTCAGTAAATATAGGCCTCATAGCCTAACTTCTAGTTTAAATCATGCTTCAGTATAAACTAATGTGTCTGTGTGTATAAAGCCTATTTTGAGAACATTAAAGAATATATGGACTGGATAACTTTGTTATGTGGTGCATTTATGTCAGTTATTTAAACAGGGCCTGCCTGAAATAGCATCTTTATAATTTGGAAGCTAGGGAATGCAAGACAGATCGGCCTGGGTGGAGAAGGAATGAAGGGTGGAGTACAGATTGCTGAGGAATCAGGTGGCACCACATACCTTGTAAACAAAAGTAGTTTTATATATATGAGGAAATGGAAGGACTTGGATTAGAACTGGTAGGAAAACATTCAAGCTGACTGAGGTTTTGGTATATGTTAGGATGTATATATATATATATATATATATATATATATATATATATATATATATATATATATATATACATATGGATTCACTTTATAATCTACTGAATTTCAGTATCTCAAGACTATAAAGCCGAAAACCAAAACTGCGAAATTCAAAACCGCGAACATCAACAAAACACTGCACCACACATACAAACACAAATACAACTACCTCCCAACACTACAACAAAGCAAAACAACACACACGAACACAACAAAACAAACACACACACCTACCCTTCCTATAAACTGGGGGGCAAGCTGCCCTGCACCCAACAACCCCGCTGTTTAAATATACTAACTCCGAGGATGCACTAAACACCGAAAGACAAAAAACCCACCACCACACATTCTACACCCCCCTTGCACAAACACACATCACATACATACAAAAACACCACCACTCTCAAAACTGACACATTCACACTCTTACCTACCTAGCTTAACCCACACCTAACACTCCACAACACACTCACATACACACAAACCCTCCCGAAAATCCTTAAAAAACATAACACTCATCTAACGCGCCATCAGTACCACGGGTTCCACATTTCCGGGTTCAATATTCTTCAGTTTCGCGCAACTGGAGATTCGACAATTTGGTCTTGAAATACTGACATTCGACATTTCAGTATTTCGAGATTCTAGAGTGAGCCTACATATATACATATATATATATATATATATATATATATATATATATGTATCTATGTATATATTTTATTATTATTATTTTATTTATTTATTTGTTTGTTTATTTATTTATTTTTTTTAGCACAACAGAGAAAAGTCTCCAGGGAATGGAAACCACTACTCTGAAAGTTCCGTTGCTAGAAGATTTGTGGACACTAAGAAAAGTGAGCAAGTTATAGACACTCTAGATGTCATCATGAGTATGAATGGAAACAATGTTAAAGAACTGCAGTGGAGTGTCTAAATCGTTATTTCTTCAGAGTCCAGTTTTAATTTGAGTACAAAGCATACACACAAACACATACACACACACACACACACACACACACACACACACACACACACACACACACACACACACACACACACACACACACACACACACACACACACACACACAAACACATACACTCTGTTAATATATGGAGTAGAAAACCATAATGCAGAAAAGAAGATCATCTGTGGTAAACATGCTTACACTTTCACCAAAATGAAATCTATAAGAATGGCATCTGTAAGGATGAAGGCTGGTCTGGTGCATAGTGGGTACTGATGAACTCATCTGCTGTTCCATAGCCAGCATTATGGACCTTCTGCATGGGTAGATAAGCAAAAGCATCTAGATATACGAACTTTACTGCCACAGTGAACATTTTCACCTTTAAAATGTTAGATACAACTGTGATATGGGCCTATATCACTTCGTCGAAAACCCCTTTACGCGAATACAAATACATCAAACCGTATTGTGTGAAGTATGTAAACCTCGAATGTCCAAAACCGCAAATTCCGAAATGTCGATTTGTTTTGGTTGGCCTGTCTGCGGTATAGCTCCATAAGCTAAGTGTGCGATAGATAGGACTTTAGGGTTAGGATTTCGGTTAAGGTAAGTGCATAGATAGGTAATGTATGCAAGATTTAGTGTAGTGTTAGATGTAAGGTTTATTTTAAGTGTATGTATGTGTGTTATTTATTTTGTTTGGGTGCATGCCTGTAGGGGAAGTGTTGAACCAGGAAAAAAGTGAAGCAAAAAACCTTTCCAAAACGACAACAACTGATGTTGATGTTTAAAACAAACAAGTTAAAAGCTAGCTAGCAATGCAGCAATGTTTTGTAATTTGTAATCGTTATTTAATGACAGTCAAACACCAAACCAGTTCTGAATTAGATAGAGACAAACATACGACTTATCAATCAAAATATAATATGTTAATTAAGGATTGCACACAGTGTTGTCAATTAATTAATTGCTTGCATCTCCCAGCTATAAAAATGCTGTATATTCACTATAGTCTTTGTCTCACTTGAAAAAGCCTGGTAGGTTCTGTTGTTTTTGCTTTTAATTAAATCTTTTTTTTGAAATTTTTATTGGTTTGGTGGTTCCATGGCTGACCATCAGTCCCGAAATCGACTGGAGGTCACCCCTAGCCTCTGCAAGTGAACTTGATGATACCAGACGCAGCTGAGAAAGGAATTTTCAATCACCCCACCCTTCTAGCGAATCAAACTGAAAACGCCAACTGAATCCAATGGGCGGTGTCCCTGAAAACTAAACTTTATGCATATAAGAACGCTAATAAAAAAATAAACTATTTAAAAAATGTCAAGGCTCTGAACTATACTCTTTTTTAACTGAACTGTTTAACAAAACAGGGCTTGAGACATCACAGGGTTTCAGGTTCCCCCAGGGCAGACCAGGGTGAAAAATTTTCACCAACAGAAAATTAATTTGAGTCCCAATGCATGCAATGGCTCTAACGATAGGTGTGTACACATGCAAGGTTAAACACTAGTACATATGAATTGATTTCAGCTAACGTTAAAAACATTTTTTTTAGACAAAATCAAATATTCTCTACATGACCACCTTATGCAGGGAGTTATTGATAGAAATTGCACAACTAATATTGTGTTACATAATGGGAAACAATGCATATTCATTCTTCAAATTGAAGCAACACATACCAATTTACACAGAGATTTCCTTGATGACAATATTCTTTCTTACAGCTAACACTTTTTGCATTTTGAAAGTGGACATCCCTACTACACTAAAGAGGTATTATAAGGACAGCTCATTAGAGCAGCGCGAGAATGTAGTACACACAGCTGTTTCTGGAAGAAGCTGATTTTCTTAGAAATTTATTTTTAGAAAAGGATATCCCTCGATTTTCAAACAACACAAACACAATTAATTATTACTAAAGAGATCAATTTTTTTTTTCCTTGCTGGGTTCCAATGGGGGTGACAAGCAGCAAAGCAGTAATGGAGAAACCACAATTACCCACTAGTATAGGGTTCGTTAGGAAAAGGAACATTAACCTAAAAGGGGTGTTTGAACAAAAATCATATGTCAAAATATGGGACAGAGTTAACACAACTAATGATACATTTGGCACATTTAGATGTGGCCGATGCAATCAATGTCCTTACATTCTACAAATGGACAAAATAACCATTCCATCAATATTCCTGCAATTCTGCAAACAAACTCTAAATGTACTTAGTTTTTAACTACTGAACAGATGCAAAGTTGTGAAAACACTTAACTACATTATTTAATGTACTAGTATCATTTTTAAGTATTTTACATCCATTTGAGTTATTGTTTTTTAGGTGGCTGTTTTTATATACAAACTCAAATATGGATTGGTGTGCTAATTTGCAGATTTTAATGGAAAAACTTTTTTGTAAGTGTAAGTATGGGGTTTTACATGTCTTATTCAACTAATGTTAAGTAAACTAAGTTTACACACAGTGTTGTCAATTAATTAATTGCTTGCATCTCCCAGCTATAAAAATGCTGGATATTCACTATAGTCTTGTTGTTTTAAACTTCAAACATCAGTCCTGGAAGTGTGTGGTAGTTACAGACATTAGAGTTAGGGAGGGGTTAAGGATAGTGCATGGATAGTTGTGTATGTGGGGTTTAGTTTAGTGTTGGAAGTAGGATTTTGTTAAATATATGTATGTGGATTATTTGTTTTGTTTGGGTGTATATTTGTATGGTTTGGTTAGTGTATGTATGTGGTTTATTTATTTTGTTTGGGTAGTTACTAATTAGCGGGTGGTGGGGTTGTCCGACTATGGCAGTTTGATATTTTATTTTTCGTGGTTTAGTGCGTTCGGGATTTTCACGGTTCGAGGTTTAGGGGTCGATGTATGGGTAGTCGTGTAACGGGGTTTTCGCTGAAGTGATATAGACCCCCTGGGATATGATTAGGAGCAGTAAAGAGAATACAGCAAAAAGATTACAAAATCATTGAGAGCCATGAAAATAAACAACTCGTCTAGAAGTCATGAGCACTTGTACGTGTGACTCGCAGTACACTATACATGTACAGCCTACTGAAAGTTCAGAGGAAATGTAGTATTTTCAGATTAAAATACTAAACTGTATCACCATTCAGCAGCAAAGCTCTTTGTAACCCTTACATGACTCTCCTGCTACTCTGAATATTGCTAACTTGGAGAGCTGCAGTTTAAAGATGCAAACTATGCAGTTGGAGTTCATTAACAGGCTGTGCCATGTAAAGTGTTAGCACTTAGGGTATGCCATGCATAGTGTTAGCGCTCAGGGTATGCCATGTACAATGTTAGCGCTCAGGGTATGCCATGTACACTGTTAGCGCTCAGGGTATGCCATGTACAGTGTTAGCACACAGGGTGTGCCATGTACAGTGTTAGTACACAGGGTATTCCATGCACAGTGTTAGCAAGCAGGGTATGCCATGCACAGGGTTAGCACACAGGGTATGCCATGCACAGTGTTAGCACTCAAGGTATGCCATGTACATTGTTAGCATACAGTGTATGCCATGTACAGTGTTAGCACTCAGGGTATGCCATGTACAGTATTAGCGCACAGGGTATGCCATGCATAGTGTTAACACTCAGGGTATGCCATGTACAGTGTTGGTGCTCAGGGTATGCCATGTACAGTGTTAGCACACAGGGTATGCCATGTACAGTGTTAGCACACAGAGTGTGTCATGTACAGTGTTAGTACACAGGGTATGCCATGCACAGTGTTAGCACACAGGGTATGCCATGCACAGTGTTAGCACGCAGGGTATGCCATGTACAGTGTTTCCACACAGGGTATGCCATGCACAGTGTTAGCACACAGGTTATGCCATGTACAGTGTTAGCACTCAGGGTATGCCATGTACAGTGTTAGCACACAGAAAGAAGGGCTGTAAAAGATCAAATTAAGTTCAAAGGCAACAGTATAATAAGTCTATAGAGCTGGTAAGTGATCAAATACCAAATGGGGTAATGCTGCAAGAACTGTTGGCAAATGGGCAATGTGCTATGTATAACAGCATCTACAACATTCAGAAATACCAGAGTCAACTATAGAAATTGTACTGCAATGCAAGCAAACAGGGGCTATTAATCATACAGTAGTCACTGTCCAGCCATTAATAAAGTTGGTCCAATGGTGATAATGCAAGTATAGTAGCAACACATGCACATACACCCATCCCTTCAAGTCACTCCATGAATGAGGAACTGCAGATGTACAACCCCATAGCTAGATGTGGTTAAGGAAACCACTGCTGCTTATGTGCACCATTCACGCACATGTGTAGACAGTGAAAATAAGGTCCAGCTAATTGCAAATATAGCCAATACACCCACGTTCGACAGGTCTGTAGTTCATCAGGCAAGGATGTCTCACATAGGTTACACAGGCCTTATCAGATTAAAATGCAGACTAGTTTTCTGGAATAGGTAATGATACCAGGACTATGAATATCTACCTCTCATGCTTCAATGCACATCCTGAACATCTTGGAACTGGGGAAGTAATAGCTCACGCAGACACACACACACACACACACACACACACACACACACACACACACATGCGTGCGCACACACACTCACATAAAATGTTTGCTGTGTCTGTGATTATATATTTGTGTGTGTGTGTGTGTGTGTGTGTGTGTGTGTGTGTGTGTGTGTGTGTGTGTGTATACAGTTATTTCCAATTTAGAGTGTCCAGTTCACCTACTGCATGTCTTTGGAATGTAGGAGGAAACTACAGCACCTGAAGGAAACCCATGCAAACACAGGGAGGACATGAAGACTCCACATAGAAGCAACCCAGTCAAGAATCAAACCAGGGAATGTCTTGCTGTGTGTAATCAGTGAATGAAAGAATAAAATCCAGGGATACAGGATGAAGGTCATAAACGGCTTATAGCTGTGCCCCTTTTAACTAAACCCCTATGCCATGCACCTTATACCACTGCAAAAGTGTACTGTGGCAGCTGCTAGTTTGGGTGAACAATGATCTACTGAATGTTCATGAAGGTACTGCTCCACCCTGACTCATTGACCCAGATCCTGCTATATGTGTTGGTGCACAATTTGCATTTACTGTATCCAGAAGGATATACATGTACATTGTCTGAGAGCATAAAAAGCCTTGTGTATCTGTGAGTACACAGCCTGCTCTTGCCTTGCAACTATAATGTTGTTTGTGTTGCCCAAGTGCGTAATGCCATTGTGTGGCTGTGGTACATCTCTAAACAGCACATAAGCTGCTTCTGCTGTACACTCTTACTGTACCTATGATGCTGCTCAAATGTCCAAGGTACTGCAGATCATAAGGGCACATGCATGCACCATTCATCAGACTGTCCTGATGTCCATCCCTGCTATTTGCTGTGGAACTATTCTGGTACTGAGCACAGCCTCCCATCATTGTTACCTGTTGAGTGACTGCAGCTGCGACAAAAGACCATTTACAAGAAAGTTGTTAATGAACTTCCCAACCAACCAAACTTCAAGGGTGTATGATCTCAGCTACATTAAGTATGGGGTTCCTCCTAATTGATGGGTTTGAAAGCTTGTTCCCACTTTACCCAGAGATTTAGATTTTTTAAATTTTGCATGTTTATTTCACATTTTTGTGTCATGGAAAATGTACTCACTTTGGCATGCCATAACCCCATTAATCCTATATGCACACACTGCCCTGCTGTGCACTGGTACCACTTGCTGTATAGCTATGCCATTTCCAGTGAAGCATTCATCATATGTGCACAGGTTGCCTGCTGTGCAGCCCAATAGTTACTATATAGTTGTTCTGTACTGAGTGAACTATTCATTATCTGGATGCACAGAGTGCCGTACTGTGCATTCCAACATTTCTTGTGCAGCTGCCTTGTGTGAAGTGTACCATTTGTCTTCTGTTTGTGCAGACTACCCACTGTGTATTGTACAGGCTGCCCTGCTGTGCTACAACAATTGCTGTATATCTACCCTGTGCAGAGTGCGCCATTCATCTCTGTCTGCATGGGCTATCATGCTGTGTGCCCTTAATGGTGATTCTGATGCTGTCCTAGTTCAGTGGTACCATTTTAATGTAAGGCACAAAAGGCTGCATGGTACAGAGTAACAAATTCCTGACCATAGCCCAGGTGACCTGAGTTTGAGGAACTGGCAGAGGGAGAAAAAGGTGCACATCCTCCATTTTCAAGAGTGACCAATACAGGACATCCAGTGCACATAGAGTCTGTTCGCTGCTATGGTTGAAAATTGCCATTAGTCCTGTATTTTCTCAACTTATTCAGCTCTGCAATCTAGTTAACATTTCCTGCTGCCTGCCCATAATGCAAATCCAATTGCTTCCAGTTCTTCAGTGTATAATCTTGAATTACTTACTCATCTTTTGTGAAGTCAAACACATCAAAGGCACTTCCTAATAGAAGATGTAGGCTGAAATAGTTAAGTGTAATTAAGGTCATAATTCAAATCAGTGATATATACTCTAAAGAAGTTATTGCCTGTAGTAATGTCATCTAAATACATGATGACTTACTCTTAAAGAGATATACTTTATTGTTCATTTTTACTAGTTTGTTCTGTATCCAGTATTCTTGGAATCTTCCTCATTCTGCATTCTATAAGATTGCAGGTGGCTTCACCAATATAGAGCTGTTACCCTTCTTTGCCAAGTAGTGTATAATTGGATTTGTTTTTATGTTATGTTAAAAGGCAAAGATTATTTATCAACAGATAATCCAAATATGCCTGTAACATCTATTCAAAGAAAATATTAATTAAATTTAGTGTCATGCATTAGCTTAACAGTTTTTAAGCTAAACCTGGTATTGTTTTCATTGTACTGTGAAACACATTCTTGACTATATCCCCCATTAGTGACTAACTTTACCTACGTGTATTCTTCTTATTTGTGAAACCTTTAGCTCTCTCAGTTCTCCTTACTTCTTTCCCCATCCTCATTTCCGTAACACATTCTCTACAGAATATTGTCCCTTTCAGAGAGGTTCTGTTTCTCTTCTCCTAAGTAATAGCTGCTGTATTTAGCCCCTTTCAATAACTTTCAGTCATTACCCATATTTCCCCAGCTATCTTAATCTCGATAACTAAGAAATATGTCTGCTTCTTATTTCTCTGTAGTTCACATCCCTCTTTCATGTCTCCATCTCCCCCATCAGCCCTGGTGTCACTTCTGTGTTGTGACTTCTTTCTAATTATGTTATGTTAGAAAAATGCATTCGGTACAGAAAGAATCAGACTGACTGCCTGTCCACAAAAAATAAATACATAAAATCCGGCAGAAAATAAAAGCGATAAAATGACAATGAGATGGACAAACAAAATCACATTATAACAGATCATTAACATTTCAGCACAACACCATCTTGAAAATATCCACAGTGAGAAAATGGTCCAGGAGCATCCATTTCATTTTCACTATGTTTCTGTCTTTAAAGTAGCCCTGCGTATCAAGTACTGGAGGCTGAAAATCTAGTAAATAGACAAAAGAATGAAGAATATCCTAAATAATGGAATGTGGCAGCTCACAGCTCACAGGGTTTTCTTATAATTTCTTATCCATCTTTGCTTGCATTATCAATGATATAAACTCCTGCTGTGCCGATAAGACAACTGTCATGAATAATCATATGGGATTTAAGTGTATGAGGGTACAGTCTTTAAATGTTCACTGCTATCACAAATATATGATATGAGCAGTGGTGTGTTTTCTTGATCCACACTGCTGCAAGCCAAATAATGACTAGTGTTAGGAGTGTATGGTGAATGTGCATTGCTGTCTTGGGTGATAATCAACACCTCCAATGCCCAAAAAAGCTTTACACTGTGCAGCTATGTATTTATTTACTTATTGACATTTGGTTACCAGGAAAGTCCATCTGGGCCAGAGTTAACAATTTTCAGTGGAGGCCTGGGAAGAAAAGCTCCAACAAACACCGTTAAAAGTAACATAACATTGAGTAACACATTAAATTGAAAAACAGATTGCATTGAATAAGCAAGAAAAAATGCAGTAATTACTATTTATGTTCTACATTGTACAGTAAAATGACATAAAACATTTAGCCATAAGAACAGGCATTTCATGATCAAAAATTAGAAATAAATTTAAATGGTAAAGGGTAGGGAAAGGATTTAAAATAAGTAAATGAGACAAAGGTAAAAGGGAGGTAGTTAATAGTATATGAAAGGGGTAGTAGATGTTGCAGTAGTACTAGGAAGAGGAGGTAGGAATACATTTAGTAAGAAAAATAATAGTAGCAAGGAATTGTGGGAAAATAGTTCAGCAGAAAAAGGAAGTCGATGGTAGGAATTGTGTAGATGGGAAAAGCTAAAAGAAGTCAGTGGGATTAGGACAAAGCTAAGGAAGTCAGACTGGATTACAGCAGTAGCAGATCCAAGATTTAGATAAGAAATCCTTTAGGTTATGCTTGAATCTAATAAGGTTGGGATTTGCTCTGACTGATAGGGCCAGTGCATTCCAAGTTTTAGCTACAAAGTAGGAGTATAGGCTTTGTCCAGCTGTTTTTTTTTGTTTGTTTTGTTTTGTGGTGTGTTCAAAGAGAGGAGTTGTTTGTCCTCATATCAAAGAGACCTTCTAGGAGTGTAGCTATGGACTATAAAGTTAAGGACAGGGCAGGCTGCATGTTTATAGATTATGTTGTTGGCTGTAATAAGTTGATGGTAGCTAAGGTTATGTGGGAATTTAAGCCATTTAAGGGAGTTCAGAGCTATGCAATCATGGGTGAAATGTGTTGAGCCAGTTGCAAATTTAGCAATTTTATTGTAGCATGATTGTAGCTTATTTTTTAGTGTGTACAAAAAATAATAAAAAATACCAGATCAACATCGCAGGCTGCGGAATAATAACTTTATTATAGCAAATAAAAAGTGAGCGCTTTCACGATCATCCAACCGCTTCTTCAGACTAAAATATACACACTCCAGTTTTCAATTTAAAACATCTCTTGGCCAATCACATTTCTGACACCCGTTGCTACCAATGAATACTAATGACATCAAAAACATGAACCAAACATACTTCCATGGCTGGGAAAAGAAACTACCTATCTAGTTTCAGTATAAATAATGTACATAATAATAGGTAACATTGATAAAAATATTACATATAAAAACTAATATATAAAATGCATATGATATAGTTAATATTTATATAAAAATCATGATATCATATAAACTAATAGTCAGTGTTTAAGTGGTCTAGCTTTTTAAAATGATTTTAATGACAACATACCATTTAATCCAGTTGATTTATCAGCATTAAAAAACAAGATCCATTTTTGTTCTGCTGAGTCTGTAACATATCATTCCCTCTTATTCCTTCTGCTATAACTTCTAAAATCAAGAATTTAAAAACATGTCCCCGACCTTTCTTAGCAACATGTTGTGCCAGTGCATTTGTCTCTTTAGCATTCCTAATATCCCTATAATGCTCCAATATTCTTTCTTTTAGGGAGCGGTTGTTTTTTCCTATATAAAAAACATAACATGTACTACAGAAACTAAAATACACATTTCTAATTTTACAATCAGCATAAAACTTAAATCAATATATATATATATATATATATATATATATATATATATATATATATATATATATATATATATATATATACATTACTGTATGCTGTACAGTTCCTACAGACATATGTTCCAACCCTGTCAGATCCTACTATATTGGTATTGCTACTAGATTTATAGCATAAATGCCTCTTAAGGGATCTATTATTCCTGAATGAAAACTGTGGTCCTTCAGCAACAATATCTTTCAATTCATCAGTAGTATTAAGAATATTCCAGTTCTTTTTCATAATATTACAGACTTTATTTATATCACTGGAATATGAAAGTGGTACCCTAAAGGTATTACTATTTGTAGTTCTCTCTGCTTCAACCAATGCTGTGGCCCCTTTACTATGTATGGTTTACATTTACCCTGTCTCTCCCTCCAGGCATTGGTGGTACATATATCTATAGCCTTCTTCTTATAACCTTTACTAAGAAATTATGTTTTAATGATAATACTGCTGATTCAAGTTGTGTATGATTATTATGTAATCTCACAGCCTATAGAATTGTCCTTTCATAACATTACGCATGGCATGTCTGGGATGCATGCTTTTGTTATGTAATAAATTATTTTTCCTTATGGGTTTTTTATAAAGGCTAGTTTCTATATTCTTCAATTCTGTCTTCCTAACCTTAACATCCAGAAATTCTATCTGTTCTGATAAATATTTATAAGTAAACTTAAGGAGACTAGTAGTTGTATCTTCTGGACCTTGCCACAATAAAAACATATCATCCACAAAATGCACATATGATGCTATATGTTTGTTATAATTATTGTTATGTAAGACATTAGTGGTTTCCCACTGCACTAGAGAAAGGTTGGCGTAGCTGTTAGCACACGCTGTGCCCATAGCTACGCCAACCTTCTGAAGAAAAAACACATTACCAAAAATAAACGCATTATTCTCCAAGATTATTTCCAATAATGTGCACAATAACCTAGCTTTGTCATTATCGAACTGTCTACCATTCAAAAATTCTCTAACATTTTCAACTCCCCATCTACTAGGAATCACTGTAAATAGGGATTCAGTGTCTAATGTTACAAAGAAATATTCATTATTCAAACCCACAGTTTTAGCATATAATCTTTGTAGAAATATTTTTGTATCCTTTAATATAATTTCACAACTTTCTAATCACGGATGCAGATTCTTCTTTACATAAACAGATAAAGGTTCAGTTATCCAGCCTTTCCTGGAAACTATAGGACGCATAGGTGGAACTTTAGCATGTTTATGAATTTTAGGTAGTCCATACATAGTAGGGATCAAAGGATGTTCTACATTAAAATAATTAAATAAACTCTCTGAAATCATGCCTGTTAGCAATAAATCAAAAATAAGAAAGGACACTTTCTCCATTATTCCCATTACTATGTTCTTAGACATACACAGGTATGTTATATTATCATCTAATACTTTTTTTCATTTCTTGAACATATAAGTCCCTATCTAGAATTATAATGTCTCCTCCTTTATCAGCTGGTCTTATTTCCACAGAGAACATATCTTTCAATTCACACAAAGCACTATATTCAGCTGATGTCATATTATAAAAACTAGGGGTACTTTCATTTGAAAAATCATCTCTGATTTGCTTTTCACATAAATTTATAAATGTTTCTATCATTGGATGTGGTGGAGAAACTAAAGCACTTGGTTTCTTAAACACTTCATAATTATATGATGTATCACGAAAAATAGTTTTTAAAGTTAATGTCCTTCCAAACAATTTCAAATCTTTAATGACATCTATTAAATTTGCTTTCGGCACTGGGATAAAGGGCAAGCCTTTTCCCAGCAAGGACAATTGCACTTCAGTTAAAGTCTGAGAAAAAATATTTATTACTAAACCTGTTGCTGTCTCATCCACATCTTCGCCTGATTCACTGGGTTGTTGGTGCTGTGTAAATGCTGAACTCTTCCTTTTCTCACATGACTCCTAGAACGTTCCTTTATGGGAAGAGGATTCTTCATAACAAAACAACTTGCTGTTGACATTTGCGAGGTTGTACTGAGAGTTACTGTTCCTGAAAAAGATGATGGGCCTTGTAGCTTTGCTATCGCTTCTTTGCATGAAATAGAACCTGAGTTAAGCTGTTTATTAACTTCCAGCATAGCATGTACTTCCATTCCCATTTGTAATGGCTGATCCATTTGAATCGTCTGAATCACTTCCATACTTCCTATGGCTCCCTGTATCTCTATAGGCTGTTGTGAACTTACTGTCACTCCTGGTGGGCCATCTATTGGTTGTTGGCCACTCAATCTGGCACTGGATCCACCCAGTGCCTCCGATGTACTGCTGCTCTCTCTGGACGATGAAAAAATGCCCCTTTCTGAAAGTCCTGCATATTTCTTTGTAATTTTTTTAATTTTAACTGCTTGTAACCTCTTTCATACATAATTATATTATCGTGCAGTGAATCTAACGTATCACCTATGATTTCTGCTGGGAAATCATCATAAATCTCATTCTGTAATGTGATAATCTCATTTAGGATTTCCTTTCATGTGGAATAAAAAAGTCAATCAACAAGTTCATGTATTCGGAGCCCAATTTGAGATTCAATACCTGCCATTGCCTAAGCAAATCGGGGAAAGTCTCTCCATAACTGAGCATATTTAAGACTCTCAGCCCTCTGGGTATCACTTTATGCTGCAGTGACACTTCTAAGTGAAAGTGCTGCCATTGCATATGCTTAAAGTTATAAAGTTTAATCTCAAGTGCTCTGTATTTATTTAAGAAGCGTTCATAGAGTTCATCGTCATTAGTACTTAGTAGTGTTTGTAAAATAGTCCCGGTATTCAGTAATGGATTTGTACCCGTATCTAAAATACTATTCAAGTGATCATTCCTGTTTCTTCTAACTGCACCAACAGTATTCATTGGATTAAAGGCTAACTCCACTTCAATATCTTCCACCATACCTTCTGGCATGCCCAAGTCTTGAAATAACAAATAATAACCAGATATAAATGATAAAAATCAGGACCCAAGTAAAGATACCGGTAAGATAAAAATGTAGAGTACAAAAAATAATAAAACTACTGGATCAACATGGCAGGCAGCGGAATAATAACTTTATTATAGCAAATAAAAAGTGAGCGCTTTCGCGATCATCCAACTGCTTCTTCAGACTAAAATATACACACTCCAGTTTTCAATTTAAAACATCTCTTGGCAAATCACGTTACTACCAATGAATACTAATGACATCAAAAACATGAGCCAAACATACTTCAGTGGCTGGGAAAAGAAACTACTTATCTAGTTTCAGTATAAATAATGTACATAATAATAGGTAACGTTGATAAAAATATTACATATAAAGACTAATATATAAAATACATGTGTCTAATATTTATATAAAAATCATGATATCATATAAACTAATATTCAGTGTTTACGTGGTCTAGCTTTTAAAATGGTTTTAATGACAGCATAACATTTATTCCAGGTAATTTATCAGCATTTAAAAACAAGATCCATTTTTGTTCTGCTGTCTCTTGAACATTCTTTATATTCTTTATATCACCCCCTCTTATTCCTTCTGCTATAACTTCTAAAACCAAGAATTTAAAAACATGTCCCTGACCTTCCTTAGCAGCATGCTTTATATATATATACAGGAGTACATTTTTCACACCATGATGCAGGTTTTAAGATTGATTTAAGTTTTTATGCTGATTGTAAAACTAGAAATGTTGTGTATTTTAGTTTCTGTAGTACGGTATATTTTTTTATATGGGAAAAGCCAGCCGCTCCCTAAAAGAAAGAATATTGGAGCATTATAGGGATATTAGGAATACCAAACAGACAAATGCACTGGCACAACATGTTGCTAAGAAAGGTCGGGGACATGTTTTTAAATTCTTGGTTTTAGAAGTTATAGCAGAAGGAATAAGAGGGGGGATATAAAGAATGTTACAGAGGCAGCAGAACAAAAATGGATCTTTTTTTTTAATGCTGATAAATCACCTGGATTAAATGGTGTGTTGCCATTAAAACCATTTTTAAAAGGTAGACCACTTAAACACTGACTATTAGTTTATATGATATCATGGTTTTATATAAATATTAGATATATGTATTTTATATATTGGTCTTTATATGTAATATTTTTATCAATGCTACCTATTATTATGTACATTATTTATACTGAAACTAGATAAGTAGTTTCTTTTCCCAGCCATGGAAGTATGTTTGGTTCATGTTTTTGATGTCATTAGTATTCATTGGTAGTAATAAGCACCAGAAGTGTGATTGGCCAAGAGATATTTTAAATTGAAAACTGGAGTGAGTATATTTTAGTCTGAAGAAGTGGTTGGATTATCATGAAAGCGCTCAGTTTCCATTTGTTATAATAAAGTTATTATTCCGCAGCCTGCCATGTTGCTCCAGTATTTTTATTATTTTTTTGTATTCTGCAGTTTTATTTTACCAGTATCTTTACTTGGGTCCTGATTTTTATCGTTGTATTAGTATACCGGTTTAATGAGGTATGTGAAGGGATAGGAGGGATTGTGAAAGTAGATGTGGTTAAGGGAAGTATAAATCTAGATGCAGTGGGTGTGGGAACTGGGGGTAGGCTGTGGGTGCGGAGTGAGCCTGAGCTGAGTCAGGGCAAATGGAGTGGGATGCAGCAGGCTAAAAAGTAATCTTATGAAAAAAAAACACTCAGCAAGGTACCATGTTTGTAATGTATGCCTAGACATGGACTGATAGATTATTTTTAAGAATAGTTTGTTGTAGCTTATAAGTTTAACCCAGAATGTTGTAGATTAACTGATAATAATAGAGTGTACTTAGCATAGTAGCTAAAAAAGGTAAATTTGCTATATGGACTTATTATAGAGCACCAAAATGCTAAATGTTGCTCTAATTAGAAATGTTTTTCAGACAACAATAGAAGAAATGTAGTTTGTTATACTATCCTGCTTATTTTAAAAATACCTTCTAAGTAAGGAAGATATTTTAGTGGCTGCACCGCATAAATGTGTGCAATCCAGTTGAAAAGTACAGTTTGGGTAAACCATGAATTGCAGACAACATTAAATAGCTCTATAATTTGTAATTTATTTCAGAGAAGCATACATACATATCAGTGTGACTGATCTGCCTTGACTATACTTGAGTGAAGTTGTGTAAATATGAATCTTTCAGCTTTCTGCTTGTTATTGTTGGATGCTGGGTATTCACTTTGGATGGGTTGGAGAACAGCAGTTGGACAGAAAGAACTGTTGTTAGTACCTGGGCAGAACTCACTTCCTAAGACGAGACATAGGAATGCCTAAATAAAACAGAGAATGAATATCAGATTTATAATTCCTGACACCCCAAGATTTTCATCATAGACTGAGCCCACTGATTTCCATTGCAGTCTTAACAACAACAACTGAAATTAACCAGACTTTTGCACACAAAACACATTCCCAATACTTTGCTGAAAGTACCAATTCCAAACCTTTTCCTCGGTTTATGGTATGCTGACAACTGACAAGCTACTTTGGCACGTCAAGAAAACAGGTTACTATGTATGTACCCAAAAAGTAAACAAACATTTGACTGTTATAATGGTATTGGTAGCTTGACCAGTAACATTTGAAAGGGAGAATGTTAACAGTTAGTTGTATGCCTATTCAACAGGCATACCCTTAAGTTAATACATATTAAATTACCAGCCAAAATTATTAAAACTTCAATAATAAAATACTTTACTTAGAATAAAGAAATAAATTGCACTTGAAAATTAAATTTGCAAGCAGCAATGTTCTTCCACAATGTATATAAAATAAAAGTTTGTTGGATAGAGTGCAACCAGCAAACATTATCAGCTAAAATAGGCATCAACTACCTTTAACTAACGATATATTATACATATCAGCAGTGATCACAGCAACAGTCTCCAGTAATAGCACATGATTGTAATAGGAACACGAAATGTATCACCACACCAACTCACAGATCTATCAAACAGAATAATTAATAGCTTTCATGGAAATCATACATGTATATATGAGTGTGTGTGTGTGTGTGTGTGTGTGTGTGTGTGTGTGTGTGTGTGTGTGTGTTTATATGTGTGTGTGTGTCTGTCTGTATGTATTTATGTGTGTGTGTGTGTGTGTGTGTGTGTGTGTGTGTGTGTGTGTGTGTGTGTGTGTGTGTGTGTGTGTATGTATTTATATGGTGTGTGTGGTCTGTATGTATGTATTTATGTGTGTGTGTGTGTGTGTGTGTGTGTGTGTGTGTGTGTGTGTGTGTGTGTGTGTGTGTGTGTGTGTATGTATTTATATGTGTGTGTGTGTCTGTCTGTATGTATGTATTTATGTGTGTGTGTGTGTGTGTGTGTGTGTGTGTGTGTGTGTGTGTGTGTGTGTGTGTGTATGTATATATTTATATGTGTGTGTGTTTGTGTATGTATGTATGTATTTATAGGTGTGCGTGTGTGCGTGTGTGTCTGGTGTATGTATGTATGTATGTATGTATTTGTGTGTGTGTGTGTTTGTGTGTGTGTGTGTGTCTGTGCATGTATGTTGTGTCTGTATGTATGTATATAGTTATATGTGCGTGTTTGTGTGTGTATGTATGTATTTATATATATGTGTGTGTGTGTGTGTGTGTGTGTGTGTGTGTGTGTGTGTGTGTGTGTGTGTGTGTGTGTGTGTGTATATATATGCATAATATGTAGCTATTTGAAACCACCACAAACACCAGTATGCAGTCAGTGTAAATGGAAGGCTTTATTTGAACAGCTCCAATAACCACAACAAACCGCTTACACTAGTACAACTTCATCACTGTTGTCTAAAGCTCAAGTAATCAAGAAAGGTTTTTATAAGATGCAAGTATTAAGGACCTGATCATATGGCCAAGCTAAAGGAATACAAAAGACATACCATCAATACAATAAAATACAAAAAAGTAAACAAACCACGAAATTCCAGTCGACTGAAGCATCTCATATATAGCAAACAAGGGAAGTATTATATATCCATCAATTATTTCATATAGACTCACTGCATTGTCTATTCAGAAGAATTCTTTTAAACTTGGAGGGTAAAGGACTCTCAGTAATGCAATCCACCACAATCTTTCGTTCTTAACTAGCATAGGGTGCCATTCACTTTTACATACACCATCAGTCACCAATTTAGCAATACCAGTGCATGTAAAGAAAGTACTTTGATGTGAATTTTTTTTTTTTGTGCTTCACTAACGGATTGCTTTCTTTATTACCATTAATGCTTAGCTTGTCAATGGGTTGGACAAGTAGCACATTTCATTAGAAACATACTTAGCTGAGTTATGCTACAGGCAACTCACATTCAGTTCACTATATCACAATAATAGTGATTTGGTGATTTCTACTGTGTAGCTGCTGTATAACCATGGTGTTAGCACTTAAAACCAATGGGGTGTGTTGAAGAAGCTCTCTATGCAAACAATTCATTTTCTGTAATTTATATCCTTGGTTAGGAGTAATGTGTGTGAGATGCACATATGAGCAAATAGCAAATAATTTATTTGTAGATATCAGTAGGATATGGCAGTGGGTGTATGGGTGGGCATGGGGTGAAAGCATTGCTGAGAAAGACAGTCCAGATACTTCGTTTGGTGGAGAAATCACTGTTTGTAGAAGTGGAGTACAATATTGTATGCTTGGGAAATGTAGATCCCCAGAAACTGTACCATCTCAGAGTTAGTATATATAAATAGCAGGAGTATGGGAGGTACAGAAGGGCTTGCCCCTGGAAACTGTTTTTAAATGTTTTTGTTGTTGTTTAGTGTACATCCTGCACATGTATTCCCCGTGTATGTATACTGATATGTTGATGTTTACTTTCTTAACCTTTTGCTGTAGACATTATTGACATCGACATTTGTGTTTTGATTAAATGAAGTAGTTCCATACATATATTTATAATATGCATTTGCAGTACATAATATTGAATATGCATCTGATCAACTAGTTTGTAGAGTATTTTTTTCTGGACTGCACAGTACTCCAACTGCACAATTTCTATTTGATTTTACAGTTGAGTAGTTGTGTGATAGGAATACTGTGTAATGGCTAGTGATTTCTGAGTTGCTAGTGAGTATGATTAGAGTGTGTTTAGAGATGTTTACAGGTGCATTTTTTTATCTTGCACCGTCAGACATTTCTGAGTACAGAACGTTATCTTCCTTCTTTCACTTGGTCTTACTGTGGAGTTGGTATATTTAAGTCTGGAGATATTGGGGGCTTTGCCCTCAACAGGGGATACAGAGGCGAGTTTACCCACCTACAAGAATACTTTATTTGGCATTTTGCTCCATTGTTGTATTCTTTAGTTAGTCAGTATTATGTGTGTTATTTTTATTTTATTTATTTATTTTGTCATGTTCGGGTGTGATTGATGCTATTTTTTCACAGTTATGCTGTTCTTTATTTTTAGTGGTCATGTTTTACTTATATACTTTGTCTGGTGCTACAGTAGGAAATATATTTAAAACATTTATTTTGTTCTCTTTCTTGTTTTAAACTGGTAGCACATTTTAAGCCATATTTAACCTTTGCAAAATGCATAACAAAATCTGATCTGTGGATTTGCATTTATAATACAGCTTAACAATGAAAATTTTATTTGCATCTGTACTTTATGTGGTGTAGAAATGAAAATATGCAAATATTGTAGAAGAAGTTGTAATTCCCTTCTGAGAAAAAAAATACAGAAATTAGAACCAGGATATGAAATCTGTTAGATGGATTTATCACTTTTCTCAGGCATGTTATAAAATACATGTCATTTGTAACTGAAGTGTAAAATTTAGTGTATTGCTGTCCTGAGCCAGGAAACCAAGGGTCATAAAATGCAGTCAAAGTGATCTTCAAAGATACAGTTTGCATAGCTCTCAACTGTCCAGTTTTTGTAGAATGTGCCGTATATTTTTGGTCTGTTCCTCATAACATTTGTGGTTTTCTGACAAATCACTGAGTACTGAAGTCACTAAATAATGATATACATTTGAGTTTCAGACTTCTTATCCTTCAGAAAATGCATGTTATTACAATTCCTGTTATTCTAGCAACTTTTGAAGTTTATAAGAGCAATATTTAAAATCTGTTCCTATTTTAGAGCTTTGTTTCCACATTATTTTAGTCTTTTCTAGACTTTTTGCATTAAGAGGTTGAGGTATATGGCAGTTTGCCAGATCTGAAAAAGCAGTCATTAGTATTCATACAAGAAACTGCTTAATTGTTTGTGGGAGTCTGGATGTAGAAACACATATGCTCTATGGAAACAGCTGTGATAAGCTCAAAGTTCTCTCTATCATCTATCTATCTATCTATCTATCTATCTATCTATCTATCTATCTATCTATCTATCTCTATATGTATCAGCATCAATCTTGTCTTATTTGGATGACTGTGGTTTCCACAACTATGCAATTTGCTGTGACATTTGTATCTGAGAGTATAGCTTAATACTTTTTCTGACTTAGAACAGTTTGAGACAGTATTTTTTAAGACAGGGTCAGTTAGGCTGTTTAGTTATCATTAGTTAGATTTTCCTGTAAGTATTTCTGTGAAAATAATAGATTATATTTGAATATTTAGGACAGTTAGACAGTATTTCTTTTTGACAGTCATTTAACTTATTTATCTATTATTAGTTATACCGAGTTCTATTTAAGTATTTCTGTCTATGCAACTGATTTTTATTTTGTGTTCCTTGTGTATTATTTACTCAGCATTTCTTTATTGCTTAAGTAACATTTTTATTTATTTTTTTCTAAGATCTTGTGATAGGTATTTGTTTATGTTTTATAATTTATTATCAGAGGAGATGGTGTAATTTAGCACTGTAGGCTGGCAAGCTGTGGCATTCTTCTCCAAGGCCATATCACTTGAACATATTGCCAGTGAGGTATTATTTTTAGATTTGGCTAAATTAAGAATGGTATCATAACTAGTGTGCCAGGTGTCCAGCCGAATAATCTAGAGTAGGGACCAGGAAATTGCTTTGAGAAATTTTGAGAAATTAAAGAATTCTACCAGACTTCTTTGGGACTTTGTGTGTGTGTGTGTGTGTGTGTGTGTGTGTGTGTGTGTGTGTGTGTGTGTGTGTGTGTGTGTGTGTGTGTGTGTGTGTGTGTGTGTGTGTGTGTGTGTGTGTGTGTGTGTGTGCATTTTGAGTGTTTGTGTTTGAGAAGATAATAATTTGTTTGAAAATTAGGTAAAAAGGGTAAAGGACACTGGAAGACACTGTGGTTCAAAGAGAAAAGGGCCGAGGTGCTAGGCCAAAGATGCAACTCTGTAAATGGACAGTGTGCAGTCCTAGTCTGGGTGCAGATCATAGAAGAACATACCTAAAGGAACAGTGCACATTCTCTTTATGTTCTTGAAGCTAGTATCAGACAAAAACCCCACAAAAATGAAATACCCATATAGTAGGTGATCATAAAGATCACAACAAAACATTGCAGTAAATACGTTAGTAAGGATCAATCACTCCAATACCACCATTGTAGCTTAACAATACTAATTCTATGATCCTTTGAGCATAAAGACAGGGAACAGTGGTCTGTAATAGCAATCGTTTCATTTTGTCTGTGTGTGCATAATCTCCAACTTGGCAAGCAAGCAATGAAAGAATGCAGCTTGAAGAATGCAACTAGTAATCAAGGACATAACTCCAGTACTCATCAAGCAGGGCTTTTGATGTAAGTGACCTTATGAGTTAAATTTCTCCGACCAGTTCAATGATATGGCCTATGTGCTTCTTATATATATATCTAGGTGTGTGTGTGTGTGTGTGTGTGTGTGTGTGTGTGTGTGTGTGTGTGTGTGTGTGTGTGTGTGTGTGTGCGTGTGTGTGTTTATATATAAAAGTGCATATAAATCTCTGCTGAAACACAGTGCAAAAGTTTCACCATGAAATGGCTAATTGACATTGAAAACAGGCAGTTTATTGGTACATTTAGTGAGCCAGCACTAGTAAGAGGTGTTGTTGGAGTATCTGGTGAAGAAGAAAAGAGAAGCATTACATGGGATAATGCACTTTAAGCAAGGAAATAGGGACTAACCCTTTAAGATGAAATACCTGGAGCTCAGATAAAGGAAAACAACTGTAAACCTGTGTTATTTTAACAGCAGTGTAAAGCTAGTATGGCATAATTTATTAAAGAAAGAAGCCAGAGGACACAGAAGAAATTTAGTGAGAGAACATCTAAGGTAGGAACTGTCAGGTCTGAGACATAAGCCCAGGTTGAGGTCTGTGGTTGCCAGTGGAAGTCCTGGTAATGGAGTTTTGGAAGTACTTGCTGGAGATTTTCTGGAGAAGACTTTAACTCACAAGTGGAAGTCCTGATGACGACAGACTTTATATTATTTGGTTTGTGCATTCCAGAGAAACTTTTGTTCTTGAGAAAGACTGTTTATTTCTGACAGACTGTTGCAATGAAAGGTGTATTTTAAGACTGTCGGACTCTGAGAGAGTTATATTAAGCACATTAGCTGAATATTGCAACTAATGTGGCTAAAAATAAATAGCTTACTGTGTTGCAAAGTCAATTGCACATTTTTATTTCACCTGCCACTGCCATTTGGTTTCATTTCAGCCAAAGTTAGCCTGTTGTTCATTGCATTCAATAAATTCAAATGTTTTGTGAGAGATTTAGTATGTCAGCTGCTTGAAATCTTTACTAGAGAGAGAGAGATAGACAGATAGATAGATAGATAGATAGATAGATAGATAGATAGATAGATAGACAGACAAGACACATACATCTCTTCATAGATCTAATCAGAGAAATCCAGCTGGCTAGGTCACACATAGGTAAAGTCCGGCATTATTCCTATGTTTTACAGTGGCTGAAGAGCAGCAAACCAACATACATAGATGTTGCAGGAGCCAAGAGCATCTATCCTGACAATGAGGTGCACATACGTGTGCAGTACTTCACTGTGCACCTGCAGTGCTAAGTGTAAAATGTGTGTGTTCCAATATGTCCTCTTTTTATTCTTTTCTTTTCTCTTCTTTTTTCTTTTCTCTTTTCTTCTCTTCTTTAGTCAAGTGAAGTTGTGGTTGTGACAGAGGAGTGGCAGCAGTCACCTCAACTTGATACCTCTGTCACTTGGTCACTAGGGACAACTAAGCTCTCCTCTCAACAGGATGGTGGAAGATGTCCTGCTAAAGATGACCTGGAGGACTCAATGGAGACCACTTCTTAGGAAGGAGGCAGGGGAGACAGTACCATTATGATCTCCTGACATACACAGCAAAAACTGGTGTCCACGGTGTAGTGTTGAAATCTGGACACTTACCTGACCACTTTGCAGCACCTTCACCTTCTGGCATGGTTAGCTGAGTCTTTATTTTATTTATTTATTTATTTATTTATTTATTTATTTATTTTTGCTGGAAAGCAATTAGTTAACTCTGGCCCCCATAAAATGGGCACTCGTATTCTATTGTTTTTATTCATTGTACTTTGATTTCAGAAAGTGAGCACCCTTGTTTCATTGTTTATGTTGACTCCAATTCACATGTTGTTCCCATGAATCTGCAAAAATAAATGATTTTAATAGCTAAAATAATCTGTAACAAAAACTTTTAAAACTGGAAATTTTTTTCATTTTTATAATAACATGGTGAATGACTCTTTTTCCTTAACAAGGAGATCCAGGTGAATAACAGCCTAATCAGTCTGTGACTAATATTATAATTACTGACTTGGTCTCTCTCTCAATCAGCTGTCATGGCATTCAGCCAATCCATAACTCTTATTCTAATTAGGGACTTGGCCTCCCCTCCAATCAGCTAGCCCAACCATTAGCTACTCCATAACTCTTATTCTAATTAGGGACTCCAACCAGCAAGTCCACCTATTAGCCAATCAGGAATCATAGTCTTACCTCAATCATAAGGGTTGTTTTCCACCACACCCCCTTATTTAAGGTCATTTAAACAACTGGAATTGTAATGTTTTTTTTTTTTTCAGGAAGAAACATTGTATGTGAAGTATGATAGACAAAGGCATTCATTACTTTGAATAACCAGTCAACTTGGAGCTCAAACAAGGATTGTTTCATGTTTTTTGGTATTTGATTTTCAGAATGTGTACCTTCTTTTCTGGTTAGCTATATGTGTGTAAGATACTTACAAGAATACAACAGCGGGTTACTTCAAAGAAAGGCTTTTCCATTTGTTTTTACTTGTTGGTCCTGGACAGAATCAGCCATTGGGTTTGGAGAGTCTATAAGGGGCCCTACTCCACAATAGGTAGCCTACACTTTGTATTCATTCTCCCCTCTACATAACTTACAAGTGTTTCTACTGCTCTATAGACATTATTTTGTTTCATGACAGCATTAATCCTAAGTCTATTCCACTATAATATTTCTACTATTAAACTTGCACCATTTAACCCAGATTATGATATTTTCTGAGTATTATACATATATAAGGGGTGGTGGTGCATGGGTGCTTTCTTCCCTGAAAAATAGCTTTTTGTGTCTCATTTGTGCTACCCTGGCCATCCTGCCTTGATACAAAGCCTCAGTCTTCCAGTCGATTAAGGGCTCCTTCCCCCCTCCCTCCCTGAAGAGACATGATTAGGCATCATCTACTCCCTCCTTCCTTTCCAGGATGAATCATGTATGGTCAGGTTACTAGTCAAGCCTGGGTCATTTAGACTGCAGTCAGATCTTTATCCCTCTGCACCAACATTTTTTGTTTTCATTTGTTTACCTAGTAAGTGGGCTAGTCAAACAACACTTTTCATCTTGAACATGTACCATAAAGCAAATAAAGTGTACAAAATATCAATGAAAAACAATGTAGACAGTAGTACATCAATAAACTCAGTGACTGGCAATACACATGAGAATTTAAAGTAATTTGATAAATTGTATTACTAGGGCCGGACACACTTCTTAGTATAATATTTTTCAAACAGGTACTACCACACTGAATGTGTAACTTGCTCTGTCAGTCTCAGAACTATAATCAAAGTCATAATTATTTTTCTCACCACCATTAGTCTCACACTAGTGATTCTGAAAAGAAAAGTACCTGGTGACAATGTATTTTTCATTTGCAACAGTATTCCTTGATCGTTAATCTCATCTATTTGGTATGGCCTTGAGTTTAGCAAAAATATATGCTGTCATTTCTTATGAGCACAGTGGTTTCATAAAGAAAGGGTGTCCTTGTTCATGCAAATCTTGTTCTTATCCCTCAGGTCTATTCTTTTTTTTTATTTTCTTCACTTCTGTCCATTGACTGATTTTGGGCATCCTGGCTATAATCGGGTATGGATAACAAATTGGCTGGCCTGAGTATGGGTAGGGTGAAGTGATGCCCTTGGGATAAGGGCATGCTGTTTAGTTGTCATTCCCCTTTGAAAATATGTTGAAAATAATGGCTACTATATGCAAGTCACTCACAGATTCTACTGAAGTTTGCCTATAGGTCATGTTTGACCTCACAGACACATAAAGGAGCACAAATCACCAAATCATCACCATACAGAATTGTGTATAAGTAAAGAAAGTCCAATGAATGTTGTTTGATAAACAAAATGATTAGTAGTTACTACAAATCAAAACTCTGTGGTACCTGCAGGATGAATGAAATGCAGTAACAGATAATGTCAGCTTTAAAGGAAAAGACAGGCACACTAATGTTGGAAAAATCCAAGTCTGAATCAACAGAATACGGCCTCAATCCAAAGCTATGAGACCAACAGAAGAAACAGTCACACACCCAGCTCTACATCATGCCCTGTGTTACACACCCAGCCCTGCATCATACCTTGCCATTTAATTACACACCCAGACCTACATCTACACTACACACTACGTCCTACATCATACCTTATCATTTACCGGACCTACATCATACCCTATATTACACACCAAGCCCTACCTCATACCTTACCATTTAATTACACACCCAGCCCTACATCATACCCTACATTATGCCCCCAACCCTACATCATACCAAACACTACACTGCACACACACACACACACACACACACACACACACACACACACACACACACACACACACACACACACACACACACACACACACACACACACACACACACACACACACACACACTCCTACAGTCAGATCCAGCCCTATATCACATACTTTTACTCCTGTCCCTACATTACATACTTACCTGTTAACTGTCCTTAGACTGTATACCTTTCCCTACAATGCAAATGCATCCCTACCCAGTGCACAGACTTCAAACTCCAGACTACTTCTCCAAATCCTATAGTGCGCAACTAAGCATCCACCCCTATACATCAACCCCCTAAACTGCACATTCAGTGCTCCACTTCATGCTCACACCTACACTCCCCACTCACCCCTGTCCTGCATTATGTATCTGCCAGTATACTGTACACTCACCTCTAATATCCTCCCCTGTCTGAACTGCACACATGATCTGCAATATCACAGCTTGGTAGTACCATTGCTACAGTTATTTATGCCTTGTCATGTAAGTGAGAAAGACCATGCAATATGGACAGGGATTTAAATCTGCATGCATATGTTAAGACTACATGAACCTTACAGTATAGAGTAACAACCACAGCAGAGAATGTTTTCTGCTTCATTAAAGAAGGAACTAAAATATTATTTGGTTGGATGTACTGCCGTACAATGGCTATCGTAAATGTCATTGTTTGATATTTTATTTTTTTCTATTAACTTTACTTACTGATAATCTTATTGTTTTCTCAGTAGTAGTGTTGTTTTATAAGTGTCTGAGTTCCTTGTTTGATGTCATGAACTGCAAACTGGGGTAGACATTTAGACTTCCTACTGACCACAATGATTATGATTAACTGCAAGGCAGAAGAGCAGAGATCAGGTCTATGGTGAAAATTGCATATTTAAAATGCAGGTGTCTAAATTCCTCTTTAAGGTGGCTGTTGCTATGTATAAATGCTTTCACCCACCTTCCTGCATTGTGCACCTTTTCCATCCATCACTTTTATTCTCTGCAGCTTTCCTAGCCCTAAACACCTTTCCTGGAATGAAGAACTAGCCTTTAACACTCATACCTTCCTTATGATGGCTAGCTATTCAGTTTCTGAAATTGGTTCCTAGAGCAGGCATACCAGTGTTATAGGTAGAAATCAAACTGTTAATATTATAGGCCCGTTTTGCCTTTGAACCTTAATATTTTAATATCTGCAGTTTACCTAAACATAGGCATCTTCACCCATCAATCAATCCATCTATCTATCTATCTATCTATCTATCTATCTATCTATCTATCTATCTATCTATCTATCTATCTATCTTTTTAGCTACCCCAGTCTCTCTTTATGTGTGTGTGTGTGTGTGTGTGTGTGTGTGTGTGTGTGTGTGTGTGTGTGTGTGTGTGTGTGTGTGTCTGTGTGTCTGTATGTGTGTGTGTGTGTGTGTGTGTGTGTGTGTGTGTGTGCATGTGTGTGCGTGTGTGTGCGTGTGCGGGTGTGCGTGTGTGTGACTGTGCGTGTGCGCGCGTGCCTGTGTGTGCCTGTGCGTGCGTGCGTGTGTGCGTGTCTGTGCGTGTGCGTGTGTGCATGTGCGTGTATGTGTGAGTGTGTGTGTGCCCCTCTCTATTTCATATACCTAACATTCCTTTTGACTGTCTCTATCTCATTCTCTTTCTTTCTCTCTCTCTCTCTCTCTCTCTACGTGATTATCTGCATATCACATATCTGACATCCATTTAATATATCTAGTTCATGCTTTCTTTCTGTCTCTTTCTCTCTCTCTCTCTCTCTCTCTCTCTCTCAACATTTCAGATGATCTCTAAATCACATAACTGACATCCTTTTTTGAAGACTATTCAAGGTTAAAAGCACAAGACAGGACCAGACCCATGAAAACAAAATAAACTTGTGTCCTCAAAACTTACCTCAGATTAACATGTAGCAAGGTACACTATAGAATATTATTTTTAGGCGAATATATTTTGTGTCTGCATCTGTGGATAAATATGGGTGTATATCTATTTGTCTTAATGTATAACAGGTAAAATAGGCTAACAAAATAAAGTGAATGTATAAAAATGCTGACCTTTTTTAACTGGCAGACACTAAGATGAGCTGATTTTGGAGACAAGTAGAAATGTGAATTTTTGGTGTGGCACAAAAAATAAGCCTATTCATAGGATGTTGTCAGCCTCATGTTTAGTTTCATGCTAACATTCATTCTGCACCTATAACAGACCAGACACATACAGTGATGAGGACAGCATGGTGCTGAAGAAGTGATGTGGCTGTGAGTCACACATAGACCTGCTGCAACCTCTGCCTCCCCCACATGACAGCTTATTAAAAAGTGTGAAAAGCTTTCCTTGCATCTTGCTATGACTTTTCTCTATGGTATTTCTCTCCAAATTACTTACATGCTATGAGCATTCCTTAAGATTAACTTTTTTATTTCAGAAAGTTCTCTTTTATTATTTTTGTGCAGAATATTGTAATTGTTAACTACTGCAATACACAATGAAACCTGGAAAGTTTACAATTTAATTAATTACATTTTGTTCTAATTGCCACAGCTTTGCCCTGGAGCAAAGAAGAGGGAAGAGTCATCCTCTGCCGTAAAATGTATTATGTCTTCTATAAACTTGTTATGATCTTGGGCATGATAAGAAAAACATTCAGTGCTATAGTCACATGGGTGCCTGTATGGGTAACCTTGCCAGACTTATTGCAGAGCTGATGAATTCTAAAAGGATAAGCAGCAATAAATCACTACCTTCCCAGATTCTGCAATAAATAAACTTTCTTCCCTTCCTTTAATACTCATTGCTTCAATCCAAACACAGACTATATTAATAAACATTAAATTATAGGGTTTTAAAATTTGGCTTTGTGACATTGCAGCCAGAAGTCTGACCCATTAAAGTTCTACACAGCACAAGTAAATATTATAGCAATAACCCCTGGGTGGGTGTAATTGATTCTGGGGCATGGTTTGGTTGTCGGCGGTGTCCCGAGCCGAGATGGAGTATCAACCGAACCCCAAAATATGGCATTATTTAAGAGAAATAATTACTTTTCGAACACAAGATCTCCGTTGCTTTTTTCGCTATGTTAAATGGGTTTAACGTTTAACATTGTATAATAAAAAAAAATCAATGCTTTAGCCTATTTATATTGAGGACTTTGCCTTCAATTCTCCAAATGGGACTAAAAAACACACCCTTGACTTTAATATTCTAATTCCAGAGATGCTATTGCATCCAGGGAGGGCAAGACAACTTTTAAAACTGGCCCTCCATTTCCTAAACTCCTAGCACAGATCACAGTTGTGCAATTTAACCAAAGATATGGGCATGCTGCCATTCACATAGATATAATTTTAAATAAGTGGTATTGGAGAAATGCATTCTCACAAGTGGAAATACAAATAATTACAGCCTAACATACATATGAATATAAATAATAAAGAGCAAGCATGCATTACATTAATAACTAAACAAAGTTTTTAACAATAACAAGGCCTTTTTATCTTGTATAAGTTACAGCAGGATGGGTGCCTAAAACAATGTACAAAGCATATGTCTGAAAAAGATGCTTGGTTGCTTACCCCGCAGTACTGCCAGAAAAACTAAAACAAGAGTGAAATTGCCAAGTTCTGCTCACCAAATTAAAAGAAGGGTTAATAAACAAAACAAAACAAGATTTGTGAGGACATGCCTTAGCATTAGACTGTGAGCAGTTCTGCAGGAAATACTATATTTAAGGCACAGACATAAAGACTGCTCAGAATAAAACTTTCCCAGGCATCTGACTCTACTGCTTTCTCCTTAGTGTAGTGCTTCCTCTTCCACTCCACTTTTATTTATTTTTCCTGCCTCAAAAAAGGTTCTTTATATAGTACACTAGGTGATGCCAAGCTACAATTTGCCACTTTTTAAAGAAGTTTTAGTTTTTTGTTGGGTGACATATTTCCATTTCTTTATCTTCTTTGTCATTTTGCCTTGTGTTTTGAGAAGGTCTTTGCCTTTTTTAGAAAATGTTTTGACAAATTTTCTGTCAGAGTTAAATTTGATCATTGGGCTACTTTCAGTTAATGTGTTAACTAGCTTTCAAGTGTGCTTATGAGAAACAAAATCCATTGGCAACGGGCACACAAAGTGCTTAATTTGACTAACAATAAAGAAATGTATTACTTTAGGATGTTTCGTCTGCCTTAAATTCAATGACACTAAAAAGTATTGGAAACAAAAAGTATTAGAAAATTATTCTATGTCAGAGCCATTACTCCAGCTGATTCAACAGGCTCAACAAATTGTACTAGCTAGGATTTCTTCCATGGTCTTACCTTCTTTGCATCCAAACTTCGTTAGGATTGTTGGAATGGAAAAACAAACATAAAAAAAAAGAGATGAAGTCTTTTCATATGTGTGAGCTACCCACCACACCAAAATGTACAAAGATCACACAAACAAAATCTCCAGTAAGAACTGCAAGAAAGACCCAGCCAACATAATATCTTCACTGAATAATACCTTACATGTTTTATAGTGTGGACCTAGGAGACATATGCAAATAACCCCTTAAAGACATGCTACTGTTACAGCTACATGACTTCTGAATTCCCATGATTTTTGACTTATTGAGTCTGTATGAATACATTCATCTTAATCAAGTCCAATCCAGTAAGTTATAGACATGTCATGTTCTGGCCTTTTTCTAACATTGGCAGTACAAGGACTGCTTAGCTCTACATTAGACACATAGCTTAAAATCAAGCCTGATGCCTGTTAACGTTAGGGTGCCTGCATAATATTGCACCTAACATACAAACCAAAGGGAACAAAGGTCACAAAGACAAACCATTCAGTAAAAACTGCAGGAAAGACCCAGCCAAGATAGAGTCTTCACTGTGTATAACCTTAAACCTCCTGTAGTGGAGGCTCATGGTATATCTATATATATATATATATATATATATATATATACAAATGACCCATTTAGGACATGTCAAATGTTTCATCTAGATGGTTTCAGCATGCCCAAGACTTTTTATGTTTTAAGTCATTATGGGTACATTCAGGGTAATAAATCCAAGTCCCACTGGCTGTAAGAAAATAAGCTAAAAATGTGAGATATGGCTTCTTACACTTCGTGAACAAAATTAAATGTATGAAAATAAAAGAGCAAAACCCTGAGATTCACATGAAGCTCATACCATTTCTATGATGGAACACCCCCCCACAGTGGGAGAAGCCTACCCTATTAATGTTGACCTTACATTTTCCCCAGTTTCAGTTCCTGCGGCAACAGCTCCATGGTACCTAATTGGTGGTTGCTTTTAATATACTTTGTTACAAGGGTCATGGGGAAACTAAACCCTATCCCAGCAGACAAGGAATGTACACCATGCAACCAATCCTAGATGAGGTGGGATGCAAATTATTTTCAGTGTTTGAGAGCAATTAGAATTTCCAAATGTAGATCAAGGAATTGCGTAACGGTGAAAAACAGCAGCAAAACCTGGAGAATTTGTTTTGGGGTCATTGATTCTGTGCCGAAGGAGTTGGTTGTAAATAAAAAGAGTAGGTGGAGTTCATAGAGGATGTTACACTCCATAAAAAGAAAGGTTTATGTCATATGTTTTCACCATTTCGTACTTTAACAATCTCTTATGGAACTCAGGATTTTCATTCTATTTGCTATATTATTTCCAGTTCTCATCATAATCGTCTAATGACAGAACTTCATGAAGTAATAGGGTAATATTTTAAAATCTTCCACTGAAAGTGATTTCATGACTGTTGTGTAAAATGCATTAATGTGAACATTCACAGGTACTGCATTCCAAGGATATAATGGAATGCTTGCATTGCATGCATGTGGCTCTGGCAAAATACAAAGAAAACAATGAAGTAATGAAGCTGCTTTCATTCTTCTTCTTGTCTTTATTTAAAAATGTTGCCCTTTGAAGAAGAAAAGTTAGAAGATAGATAAGAAGGAAAATGAAAGACTACATACCAGGCTCCTTGAAGCTAAAATATAAAAGAACGTTATACTTTGGGCTCTGTATTCAGTTTCAGTTACTAATGCATATTAACCAACAAGTCCCTCTAAGTCTCCATAGCCCGCAAACCATATCTGAAGGCTCAGAACTAATTGGCTTGTCTCATAACATCATGGTCCCCCATAAGTGATTGTAGTTCTGGTTCAGCAAAGCCCAGGGGACACTTATAATGTCTTCTTTTCATCTTGTCCTTCTTTTTATGATGCAAAAAAAGTAGAAAAAAAATTCTATACATACAAGAAAGAGAAATAAACTAGTTTATCTGTCATCACAGTGGTGCCATAGAGGATGCTATCAAGTTGTCCAGGTGGGCCATAATGTGCTCTTTTCCGTTCTCTTTTAGTGCCAGTCACATGCGCGAGTCTCTCCCAAAACTAAGGAAGTTTAAATCTGCATTCAGATCTCATGAATGGCCACCCCACCCCCGTTTGCCCTTATCTAAATTCAAATTCAGAAACTGTGGTTGTTGCCCCTGTTGCCCCAATACTCTGGTGTGCCATGAAATTGTTTTGAACAACCAGGTGGTCGCTATAAGAAAAAGATTTAATTGTTGTACAAAAAAGGTGGTATAGTGTGCATTATGTATGTTCTGTCCATTTTTACATAGGAAACGTGGAGAGGAGACTGAGGAGCAGAATATATGAACATTTATATGTAATCAGTAACAGTAATGAAAGTCCATAGACCTTATTACTGGAAAAACATGAATTAGATTGGCAGTTGCGTTTGAATGCCAATAACTGGCCTGGACTTAATGAACATGTTTCAATAGCATGTTTGCTTAACTTAAAAGCACTGGAAAGATGAGTCCTAAATACAGATTTTATAGTTTACATATTTTACATACTTTTGTCTTTATTTTTCTGATTTTATGGGGAATGCAGAGTATATATATATATATATATATATATATATATATATATATATATATATATAGGTGTGTGTGTGTGTGTGTGTGTGTGTGTGTGTGTGTGTGTGTGTGTGTGTGTGTGTGTGTGTGTGTGTGTGTGTGTGTGTGTTATGTATTTTTTTATATATTTTTATTCCTTATTTGTAAATTTTGTCAATAGAATTGACTCAGTGCTACACACTGAATTTCTATGTTGTGGCTCCTTGAAGATGATGGTTCATTTCCTGGGGGCTTGGTGGTCATGTGACTGAACAAAAACACTATCTAATTTGTGTGTACTTCCAGCAATGTTTATTTGATGAAGTTCATGTATTTTGTTAATGAAAGCACTTCTCTCTCATAGTTTTAAACAAGTTTTTATTTCAAAAAGTTTTGAGATTAAAGTTTTTCTGGATTTTATCTGCAGCAGTTTGTTTCCTTGGGCCTTCCATTTGTATTTTAATCATCTGAGAAAGTTTTGACCATTTCCAGTTGTGCTTTCAGCTCATCTGATAAACTACACAGCTTTGAATCATCCACAAAAAGAAGATGAGAATTGTCATAGGTTGCTGTTGTCTGGGAGCCAAATTGTAAACATGACCTAAGCTGTTAAGTAGACAGTTTAATGGGTTAAGGGCAGGACAAAATAGCAATGGTGGCAAAGAGTCACCCTGGAATATCCCCCTTTGACTTTTTATCCCTGGGATAATAATTTGTCCTTTATCATGGCTTAGCTGCAAAGGGGTTTGCCAATGTTTCATGGTCAATGTAATGTAATCGATACATTTGTAAGCTCTTCTTTATCCATGAATGTGGATGCTCTCAAATTTTTTTGTAATCTATCCTTGCCATACTTAGATTGTTCCCCTTTTTACAGTTCTCCATTATGACTTTATTTAAACACTCTTTTACACTCTTTTTTTTTCTGTTAGCATGATTAGGTTTTCTTCCAAGAGTTTCTCAAATGACAAAATCATTTCAACTATTTTCGATTATAATTTGGTCTTCCCAATTCGATAACTTGCAGTTTCACTCTTAAGAAGTATTGTTGTTTTCCTTTTGTTGTTATTAACAGTGTGTTGTGTTGGGAATGCAGTACAAAGTCTTATTCTTACTAAATCTTCAATCTTGGGTGGAATGATACTAATACTGAAAGTCAAATTTTGGGGTACCACATGGGGGCCTTTTTCCAGGATCTTTTTTTTTTTTTTTTTTTTTTTATTTGTTAAAAAATGTTTTGAGGAAAACGGAATGCTACATGTTATGACCTTTTTGATTTAGTTTAGGATTTATATACAGCACATAACACAATGGCCAATCATTTCGAATATTCGGAATTGGGCAATTGTCATGCATTAATTGATTGCAACATTTTTCCTATTTCCTTCATTTGATTCAATTCACTTTGCTGCTTTTAATTACTTTATGAAGTACTATAAGTGTACTTGATTTTTTACTTTCATTTACATACCTTCCAAGTACATCTGCATCCTGTTCATCAATATTTACATTCATCATATTTAGAGAGACTGCATGAGACTCAACAGCTTTGCATGCAACCTAGTTTTCACACTGCTATTTACAGAAATGAAACACGAATATCTGCCTAGTTCTTGAAAAGAAAGCTTTGGCAGCATAAAATGATGACATCAAGAGACAATAAGGTTTCAAGCAAGTAATTTTTGCATGGATTAAAAGAGATTCCAGGAAGATATATAGCTACAGGATATGGCTCTGTTCATTGTTATCTGCCTTTTCATTTGTTAGTCAAGTAAGTGAAGTAGTGTTTTTAGGAGTCTTATGAGCCATAAACATGACTCATGACCTGGCTACTGAAGCAGGTGTGAACAGAGAGCAGTAGATTCCCATTAGTTTATCTCTAGCTGTCACTATGTAATTAATGCTGGCAGCTGCCATGTCAAGTCACAGTCACAGCTCTGGAAGCTTTATGACAGTTTTTTTTTTGTAAGAGGGTAACGCCTTGAAACTCATTCAGTTTCAGTGGTTAAGATAAATACAAGGTACGGGGCATTAGGTGTGGAAGCAGCCCCTTACAATTGGATTTAACAGTCTCTCTCTCTCTATCCATCTATCTGTCTATCTATCTATCTATCTATCTATCTATCTATCTATCTATCTATCTAGCTATCTGTATCATTCTATCCATGTATCTATCCTGTATATCCATCTTCTTGAATGTGTATCTGTCTATCTAACTATCTGTCTATTTACCTGTGTTATCTCTTCCTCTTTGGGCTGCCATGGTGGTGCAGCGGTAGCGTTGTTGCCTCACAGCAAGAGGTTCTCCCGTTCGATTCTCGGCTGGAGTGCGGGGAGTGCCTTTTGTGTGGAGTCTGCATGTCCTCCCCGCGGTTGGGTGGGCATTCGAAAGACATGCACAAATGGGCATGCCTTTGTTGAAAGTTGAATGTCAAGCTGGCACCTCAGTGTTTGTCCAAATCTACTGCCAATCATTAGCGGACCGGAGTTCTGCTGTGGTGACCCCTAACCAGGAAAAGCCGAAAGACAACAACAACATCTCTTCCTCTTTGGATTCTGCCTTCATTTCCTGTTTATTGACAGAGGCATCAGCTACCTCTGCCCTGTTCACTCTTTCCCTTTGATTTTTTGTTCAGTTTTATTTCTACTTAATTGATTGTGTTCTCCTCCAGATGATGGCTAACTAAAATATTTAGACTAGATAATACTGACTCCCAAGAACTAAAACAAGTAAGTGGTGTTAAGGGTGAACCACTGATAATGTTGTTATACATCTAAAGCATTTTTGCAGAGGGTCACTGCCTGCTGCACTCCATCATAGGAGGCTACACCCCCATAACTGCTCTACTTATACATAATAAGGCCAAGATTGCTGAGCTTAGATAAAAGCAAATTCTGTGAACTATGTCAATTTCAAACTTAGTGCACACTTGCTCCTTGTCAGATTTACATTTGGGATATTCCAAGAAGTGCACTTATTCCCCTTGAACTTACATATGAAACCCCCTCTTAGATACATGTGACAGAAACCTTAACTTCTGTAGCAGAGTCTTGCTCCAGCAACAACTCCTATGCTGGCTCCATACCTCAGTCAGTGACCATCCCATTAAAGTCCATCATCACCCATATATCAGGCAGGGTTGTGTTCCTCTTATGTGGAAAGAAGCCTTCCTTATTCCATTACATAAATGTGGATCCTCAGATGAAACCAGTAATTGTACACCAATCACCATTTGAACATACTAGCCAAGATCATGGATTGAATGATCAGCCTTCAACTCTTGAGTCATGTTGATGTAAATCCATTCTAAACAATTTACAGCATGACTTTACTAAGGGTTACTCCATAAACAGCATTCTGCAAGGTATCTCGAAGTTCATGTGTGAAGGCCTTAACAAATAAAAGAAGTACCACCCCTGTTCTTAGACATTTCCAAGACCTTCAACATTATCAGTAATGAATGCATCATCTCTGTACTTGTGTCACTTGGTCTAAATACTATTGCACTGAAGTGTTTTTGCAGTTACCATGGTATTCATATACACAAAGCCAATTGGTCACCACTCTTCTGTAGGTCATCCACTAATGACAATGTTGTTCCTCAGAGCTCTGTCCCTTACCTTCTGATCTTGATGTTCCTTATCTTATGATCTTGATGTTCCTTATCTTCTGATCTTCATGTCCCTTACCTTCTGATCTTGATGTTCCTTATCTTCCGATCTTCATGTTTCTTACCTTCTGATATTCATGTTCCTTACCTTCTGATCTTAATGTTCCTTACCTTCTGATCTTCATGTTTCTTACCTTCTGATATTCATCTTCCTTACCTTCTGATCTTCATATCCCTTACCTTCTGGTCTTCATGTTCCTTACCTTCTGATCTTCATGTCCCTTACCTTCTGATCTTCATGTTCCTTACCTTCTGATCTTCATGTCCCTTACCTTCTGATCTTCATGTTCCTTACCTTCTGATCTTCATGTTCCTTACCTTCTGATCTTCATGTCCCTTTCCTTCTGATCTTCATGTTCCTTACCTTCTCATCTTCATGTCCCTTACCTTCTCATCTTCATGTTCCTTACCTTCTGATCTTCATGTTCCTTACCTTCTGATCTCCATGTTCCTTACCTTCTGATCTTCATGTCCCTTTCCTTCTGATCTTCACGTTCCTTACCTTCTGATCTTCATGTTCCTTACCTTCTGATCTTCATGTTCCTTACCTTCTGATCTTCATGTTTATTTATTATTTATTTTATATTTGTTGACCAGGATTGTCTGACTGAGCTGAGTAGCCCTTTTTTCAGCAGATGCCTGGGGAAAAAAGCTCCACAATATTACATTAAGTTTTAAAATGAAAGACAAATGACTAAAAATATGTTTTACAGAGCATAATCATATATCACAATTTATTTTTACATCTGTTATAGTGTTATACAGTAGGAGGCATATATAATATAAAATACATGGTAGTAGAGATACACAAGGGTTTAAGGAGGTTGTGCACAGAGGCAGGACCATTGAGATGTTAGATAATCTCTTGTTGCAGCTTTGAATTAATTTATATTTTAAGGGACCTGATGTTTAGTGGGAGTTTGTTCCAAGATATAGAAGGATGGTAGCTATAGAGGTTTTGACCAGTTTTGGTGTTGGGTTTGTGTATTTGTGGCAGGTCTTGGTGAGAGCTGCGTAGTGGCCTGGTGGGGTTGTAATATGTGATGAGAGGAAATAGGGTGGGACAGTAAGATTTCTAGTAGAGGACTGAGTGCACTATGAGGAGTTGGGAGAAAAATAGCTAATGGGGAAGCTCAAGTCAGTTTAAGTGTTTTAGGGCAAGACAATGGTGAGATTTGTAGGAATGTTGTGTCTAGCTACCTTGTTATAAGTTGTCTCTATCTTGGCTTGTAATGTAGAGTTTAGATTTGTAAGAATTTGGGAGCTGTACAGTAGGCTAGGCAGGAGGTAGGCATGTGAGAGGATAATTTTAGCTTTGGTAGTAAGGAACTTTTTGTTTTGATAGAGAAGTCCAAGTTATTAATGCATTTTTTAATACAATTGTTTATATGCATGTCATATTTAAATTGGTCATCAATTATGACTCCTAGAAGTTTTGTGTTGTTTTCAACAGTGGTGGAGGTGCTATCTAGGGATAGTACAAAAAATTAGTTTTCAGGTGGGTGAGGTTTTTAGGAAGAAAAAGAAGGAGTTTTTTGGGGGGTTAAGAATAAGCTGATTTTGAGCGAGCCAGGTTTCTACAGAGTTGAAGGATTCTTGGGTAGCAAAGATAAGCTCTGAGGGAGTGTCTGAGATGGTAATGACTATAGCGTCATCTACATATTGTATGAGGGATGACTGGGGGTAGAAGGTATAGAGAAAATTAGTGAAGATGTTAAAGAGTAGTGGGCCAAGGATGGATCCTTGTGGGACACCCATCTTTACTGGGAGAGGAGGGGAAAGTGATGAGAGACATGTCCCTGATTGTTTATGCTCAGAGAGATAGTTGGAAAATCAGGCAATGGTGTCAGTGGAAAAGTTGAGGTTAGACAGTTTGGTTAGCAGGAAAGAGTGGGAGACAGTATCAAAGGCTTTAGAGAGGTCATGGAAAAGACAGGAGACAAGTTTATTGTCGTCTCTTGCCAGAGAAATAGTATGAATGAAGGATAGTAGGGCAGTTGTTGTGCTGTTTATGCTCAGAGAGATATTTGGAAAATCAGGCAATGGCGTCAGTGGAAAAGTTGAGGTTAGACAGTTTGGTTAGCAGGAAAGAGTGGGAGACGGTATCAAAGGCTTTAGAGAGGTCATGGAAAAGACAGGAGACAAGTTTATTGTCGTCTCTTGCCAGAGAAATAGTATGAATGAAGGATAGTAGGGCAGTTGTTGTGCTGTGTTGTGGGTGAAAGCCATACTGGGTAGGAGTGAACAAGTTTTCCTGTATTAGGTGTTGCACGACTTGCTTGTGAATGCATTTTTCTAATATTTTTGAGAGAGGTGAGATAATGGCATTTGTTCTGAAGTTGGAAATTTTGGTACAGTTACCTCCTTTATGGATGGGTAATGTGTAGAATTTTTTCCAGATAGAAGGGACTTTTGATTCAAAGATGCAGTGGTTTATTAAGATAGAAACAGGGTTTGCAATGGATTCAGCAGCTATTTGTAGGAAATAGGGTGGGAGATTAACAGCAGAAGAGAAACAGGGTTTAAGTTTGGAGTAGAGACTTAATATAGTTTGTGGGAACAGGTTCAAGGGAGAGAGAATTAGTAGAATTTAGATTGGGGGCTGATGATGAGTAATTGTTTGAGATAGTAGGGGAGGGGATAGGGCTTACCTTCTTTGAAATGGATTCAATGAAGCAGATGTTAAAAATGGTGGCAGTTTCTACAGGTGTGTTATTAGGGTATAGGTTGGGGGAGAAGGGTGACCTGAGTGCAGAATTTGATTTATGGAGTTCCAAAATTTTTGGGGGTTGGACTTTTGAGTGACCAGGGGGTTGAGGTAGAAGTCCTTCTTGTCTTTAGTAATGTGTTCTTTTGCCAGATTTCTAAGTTCTTTATATTTTATCGAGTGAGAAGGAAGTTTAGTTTTTAGCCATAGTTTTCCATGTCCTGTCTCTATTTTTCATTATTGTGCAGGTGTCATTTGTTAACCATGGGGCTGAATTAGATCTAATTCTGACTGTACAGGGAGGAGCAAGTGAATTGAGGGTGTTTAGGAAGGTAGATTTAACGTAGTGGACAGCTTTATCTAAGGGCAGTATGGTTAGGGGTGACCAGTTAATTCTAGAGAAGAGGTCATTAAAAGTTGAAGGGCACAAGATAGCAAGTTTACAACAGGTGATGTATTTATGTGGCTTTGAGAACTGAGGTGTGTATTTTAGCACTTTTACAGGGGAATGATCACTTAGAGAGTTTGGTAGGGTTTTAGGGTTATGGTACTTTAGGGGATCAGAGACTAAAATCCAGTCTAATAGAGTACTAGGACCATGATTTCTGTTAGTGTGGGTGGGTGCTGAGACTACTTGTGTAAAGCCATATAGGTTAATACAAATAGTAGAGTTAGGAGCCTGTACATTTAACTAGTTTATGTTGACATCCACAAAAAGGATGGTCTCATTATGCATGTGATGGGAAAGATATGAGAGAATATTTTCTAGTAGGGTGATGTTGTTGCCTGGGGGAATATATATAGCAGCCACGGTGATGGTTGTAAAATTGTTGAGTTTCAGATTAGCTAACAGCAGTTCAGCAGGTGAGAAGGAGGGAGTGGGTTTGTTGAGTCTAGTGAGACTAAGGTGGTCTGAGTAGATAATGGCTAGTCCTTCCCCTTTTTTTTTTTTTTTTAAGATGGTCTAGTCTTAGAATATTGTGTCCTGGGGGGAGGATATCACAGTATAGGTTATGTAGCTTAGGCAAGGTTTCAGTCAGGGAGACAATGTCGGGGTGTAGTTAGCCATCCAGGTGTGGAATTTGCTGATTTTATTAACTACACTCCTAGTTTTCATGGAATAAAAAGAAATATGTTTTATAAGGGGAGTTAAACCACTAGTCTGAACTGATCAAAATAAGTCCTTGTTGAATTAGAGCTTAGGAATTCATAATGGAAGCATATACAGTTAAGTATTATATTTCAAACTGCTCTTTGTTCTTATCCTGTATCTTTCTTTTATAGCCACTTTTTTAATTGTATGTGATGATATGCTTTTACATGACAAATTGCTTTTGTATGCGACTGCATGCTGTCACATGCTTTCATTGCTATTACATGCCTTCATTACTGTCTGACGTGTGTCACCCCATGCCTCCATTAAAAATGGAAATCAACCCTGTTGAAAACTTAACTAATAAACCACGAATAAATACATATGTATGTGCATGCAGGCATTCATAAGTATGTCAAGACTGAACAACAGCACAGGGTGCCATTTGTAAAGACAGTCCTATAGATGAAATTACATTGAAATGAAATACTAAAAGAGAAGAAAGACCAAAAAGGGGAGCTAAAGTAAAACAAATTCATTTAATGCTTTACAGAATCAGTTCTAGAGTCAGTGTCTGTATCAGTGAAACTACAGAGGGTCTGGAAGGAGACATATATCTATTTTCTGCTCATCCAAAAATGTGCAATGATGCTGGTAGAAATGGGAGGGTGGATGATGCTGTATGCATCTTAAAGTATTGTAATGTGCCGTACTACCATATAAATAGCACATTCTAATATAAAACAGTGATTGAACTACAACTTTGTTGTGGTTTCATAAGCAGCACCCAACTAGAAGCCCACTTACATATGCACATACTTTGCATGGGTGCAGATATATCTAGGTGCAGTGAATTTCCTCCTGAATTAGTTACTCGTAGTTTATTGGATTCTTCTTATCCTCCTCCAGGCTCAACCCTACCCATGTTCAGGGTGAGTGTAGTGTCTTACTGCAACCAGGAGGTGTACCCTACTCCCCCCACCACACAGGGTGTGTACCCTACCCCCAACCACCCAGGGAGTGTATTCTACCCCCCACCACCAAGGGTGTACACCCTACCTCCCACCACCCAGGGAGTATGCCCTACTCCCCTACCACCCAGGGAGTGTACCTACCCCCCTGCCACCCAAGAAAGTGTTCCCTACCCTCCACCACTTTGCAGAAGCCTTTCAAGCCCCACAATTGCTGCCTTTGTGCAATGCATGCACATTTCTGTCATGTGATCCTCCAGATCAAGTGGTATACTGCTTGCAGTGTGAAACTCAACAGGTTTTTAACATTCCTATAGCAGTAAGCTAATGCTGCCTCCTCCCCAGGGTAGATGAGCCAATATTGGCCTCTCAGTCCAGTCCCCCCCCCCCCGTGTGGACCTTCCAGCGCCCATATCCATGATGCTAGTTGAACATGGGTATCTGGGACACAATAAGGGATTTATTCCATTGTGCCATAGGGCCACTAGGCAATAACAAATAGAGTCTATAAATGATCCTGCAAAACCCATATAGTTATGCTACCATGGTGTTAATGGTCGTATTCAGGGATGTGAGGCTGCTTATAATGGAACATATTGAACCATTTGGCATTCAATATAATTAATGTTTTTTTGACGTTTTTCATTTTCACTGTCCCTCATGCATGGTTCCCAGCAGTCCCACTCATAAGAAGAGTCTCTACTCTAGGGTTACATAGTGGTTTACCTCAACATATAAGTAATTATTCTTTTGCAGCTGCAAATGCAGGTTATAATCAATTGTTCCCTTTATAGATCAAAGGTTCAGAGGTTCTTACTGGGTTATTGGCCCTAGAGGATCTATAGAAGCCTGGCTATGCATTCCCATTCATTTTTTTGCCCTTGTAATTTAAATACGAAATAACTCTAAGCAGCAGAACATTTATGTTACCCCTTTCCATAAGGGACAAGGGTGCTACTCCAGGGCTGAATTTTCAATTTTCCCCCCATTCAACCAGAGTAGATTTGAATAGAGTAACAGAAGTACCTTATTTTATGCGGAGTTCTCTGGCATAAACGTCTATCTCTCCAACATGTTTGAATTATGTTGCAGAAGAGATTAAGATCTCTTGAGTGGATGCTTATGTTACCATTGGACTTGCAAAGCTACAGTAGGTCTGAGAGGATAGGATCTGTTGAGGTTTTGTATGCAAGGCAGAGGTCACCCCCCTCAGGAACCTGTATGATACCAAGAATGAGGGCAAAACTTTGAGACAATCTGTGTAGTTCTTATGATGTAAGCCCTTGATTTTCTTGGTAAGAAAACAGTGTATGGGTATTAAGGTTGTGTCACCCGCTTGGACAAGTATGTGCCAAAGTGGGTATTATACTCATCAACCAGCCTAATTAGTGCTGGATATAGTGGGATCATCACATCCCTGGACCTGGACACCATACCATTACTAATAAACTGTGCAATGAAAAACATCTTACTTAAAGTAGTGGATACATGGTGATCAAAAGTCTGTTCACTGTCTATATAATTTCCCAGGTCCCTAACTACATGATTGATTTTCAGTGGTGCGTTATTAATATGATAGATTCAGGGGATGTTGTACTTGCCATAGGATACTATTATACATTTTTTGTCATTTGTTTATATTTCATGGTATTGACTCCAGCTATTTGCTTCAAAAAGGCCCTCTTGGAGGATTTTGGTTTCCCCTGGGGAGTTAATAATGGCACCAAGCTTATAGTCATCAGCAAACTTGGCCAGCCATGAGCCCTATACACTGGCTTTGACCTTCAGGAAGTAAATGCCAAAGAGGAGCGCACTAAGGAAAGAGTCCTACTGTACTCTACTGATGAGAGATCTTTTGTAGGAGATGAAGCCACCCACCCTAATTTCTTGTTTTTGAGTCAATTTGCTATCCAGCAAGTTAGACAGAGATTGACATTTAGCTGGGACAGTCTATTAAAATTACGTGACTGTGGAATGGTATTAAATGCATTAATGAGATCTAGGTATGTGGTGTCTACTGATTTTCTCACATCCATTGCTTCAATAACCTTCCCTGAGAAACCAACCAGGCTAAATAAGCTGGTTCTTCCCTTGACAAAACTGAACTGGTTTATTAGGTCAAGTGTTTGTTGGCTACCTATATCCTTGTTTATTAATTCTATAATGATCCTTTCCATAGCCTTACAGATGAGTCTCATCAAACGTATGGACCTATAATTTCCATGCTCATTTGACACTTACTGTTATACAGGGGACACGAGTGTCACTCTCCAACATTTGTTTGGCACATTGCCTGTTTGGAGGCTGATATTTAATAATTTCTGTAGGGGAGAGTGACACATCCTGTTTCATGCTCACCGGTAGGCATCTTGATATATTATCTGGCCCCAGAAAGCAGTGTCCTTGATCTTGAATAATGCTTTGAGGACTTATTCTTGAGAGATTTGGGGGGTGGTCATTGGTGCATATATGTGATCTGGAAATGTTGGAGGGAGGTGGTAAAATATGTGCTAAATTTATCCACTGCTAAATTGGTTATGTCCTTTGGGTCTGAGTAACTTCTATCATTTGCATAACACTGACAATAACATTGTTGCTGAGGTTTCTAACATAGTTAAATAAAGTGTTGTGGTTATCTTTTACCTGGGTGACTATTCCTACCTCATAACTGGCTTTGGTTGATCTAATTCGTGTCCATAGTTCCTAGTTTAGTTTAGCAAGAGAGTTTGGGGCTTCTTGAGAGCTAAATTTATTTTTGCTTGCAATGAGTTTTTCTTTATTATAGAATCTGTTTATATTCGGATTCACCAGTATGTGTTTATTATTGAATTTGACATTGCATTTATCTCTGAGGGGGACAGATGAGTTTATGCAGAACTTTACATGTGCATAGAAAGCCATGTACGTATGACAATGTCATGTATTTGTGACAGTGTTAGGTAATTTTGATTTTGCTTTTGTTCAGTTATTGGGTCAGTCACAAACATTCACCTCTTATTAAGTATAGCACATCCAGCAGATCTGTAGTACTTAGCTCTTCTGCACTCTCATATGGCAGCCATGATAGACTATCAACATCAACATGATGTTAAACCCCCAAAACATACACACACACACACACACACACACACACACACACACACACACACACACACACACACATACACAAAATGTGAAGTCTACAGCTATTCTGTTGTCATTACTGATTCTCTCTTTCTTGAGTTTAAAACAGAGACACATCTAATAGTGAATCATTAATGATGTGAATCTGTCTTCATACAAATACCAATTAAATGTCTTTATTCTTTAGGCCAGACTAAGGGCTTGTCCATTAATTTTGGAATAATTGTGCTCAGCCTTTGTTACAGATTTTGAAGCAAACATAGCAGGCCTTTCTGGGTCATCAAGCAAGTTACACTATACACTAGTATGTCTTCAATAAGGTGAAGTATCTCATGCTATCCTAATAATCAAACAGGATCAAAGTATCATAGCACTTTGGCAAATCTCATCAACTCCCTGATTACCAAAAAGCTTGTCTTTTAGCACTTTGGCAAATCTCATCAACTCCCTGATTACCAAAAAGCTTGTCTGTTTGTGTGTGTGTGTGTGTGCGCGTGTGCGTGCGTGTGTGTGTGTGTGTGTGTGTGTGTGTGTGCGTGTGTGCGTGTGTGCGTGTGTGTGTGTGTGTGTCCATTCCAATGTACCTATACTTTAAACAAGAAGGTGTAGAACCTTTGTAACTCTTTGCAGAATCTTTGATAGGAATGTGTCAGTCCTCATTAAAGCTTTACTGGCAGTAAGTTTTGATATTTCAATACATTTAACATAAACTCCATTTTGTCTACAGAATTGCACGGCCAACCTTTGATAGGAATCTTTGATAGGAATGTGTCAGTCCTCATTAAAGCTTTACTGGCAGTAAGTTTTGATATTTCAATACATTTAACATAAACTCCATTTTGTCTACAGAATTGCACGGCCAACCTTTATCAATTACATGTCCACAATAAAATACTTATTTTTGAAAACCTCACATTTATCTCTGTTAAAGCGCATGCTTGCAATGTTGCCCAGGACCATTCCTGCATTACTTAAGTGACTATCAGCATCTCGTTCTAAGTACACCAGGATAACACTGCCTATTAGGGGATCTCTGCTGCATTTAATCTACAGCTCCTGGTAAATGTCTGCTGCAAACACTCTAACAGAAATAACTCTGATGCATTACAATAAGCTTTGCTTTGTTTTTTAGTCAATGCTTAGAAGCCTCATCCTCCTGTTTGGGATTCAGTAGTGTCTTCTTTCCGTAGCAACATGTATAGCATAGTGCACAATACTAAGTACACAGAAAAACTAAAATCACAGCAAATGCAGGTATTTATTATCTTTCCTTTCGTTAGTGCATTCACTCTGTTCTGACTCTTCTCAGCTTTCGTGTTTCCAGCTTCTCATCAGATCTGAGTGCAAATTGCATTGGACAAACATTCTAGAACCTGGGACTATTACAGATGTATCTCAGTCCTGGTGTTTATGCCTTTCAGTGTCCCTAGTTATTTTTTTGTATTTATTTATTTGTTTATTTATATGTTGTTTACCATTGCTTAGCAAGAACTTGTTTTGCATTGATTTATAACTGCTGCAGCTTCTTTGTTGCTTCATTCGCTCCATTTTGTGATGACATTTCTGTGTCTTAACAGAATACCAGTTCAAGTCAATCTTCCATGTCCATTCTCTACCCATCTCTGGTGCTCTGTCTTTGTTTCCTTATTATATGTCACTAGTCCCTTAGTTATGCTTTCAGGGTCCACTTTCGTACCGTATAGTTTTTAATACTAAAGCACTTTTGGCTTTTTCACTAAGGTCTCCAAAATGTCCTTATAGTTAGCAACAGAAAGGCTAGAGTAATGCTGTTCCTGTAGCTATGTCCAATTTTTATGTCATCCCTGCCATCTCTGGGATAACAAATATGATTTTATCGTCTTTTTTTTAGATCTGTTATATAGTCCTAAACACAACATTCATATGATCACATTTTGCATCACTTCTGGTTTTCTTTAAATCAGTTTTGCTTTCTATATTCTCACTTTATATTTATTAGATGTCTCCCATGTAATTTTCTGCACCATTTTTTTCCAGCTAAAATCATTTTACTGTACTTTGATTTACACACAATTGCATTTGCTACAGTCTGTTCTTGAAACATCAGTCTCTAGAATGATGTGACATCCCACAAGAGTAAAACCATGCTTGAATCTGTCTGTTTATATTAGCTTATTAATAATGCACTCATATCATATCATTTAAGAACTAATATACGGCACTTGAAATTATTCAAGGCATATAAGAGTAAAGGTATTACTCCACGTGGATTAAGGGTGAAAATTCAGCCCTTGGTTGGTAAGCCAGATAACCTACTGATGGAGGATTGGCATAAGGCACAACAAAAAGCCACTATGCCTTTTGTTGATATATTAATGTCCTTTTATCAAAGGACTGTTGAACAAAATATTAAGGATGTGATAGAGACATGTGATAATATGAAAAAATATGAGGGTATGGCATCTTTTGTGCAAGGCCTGGAAAAATTATCCAAAGATCTTCTTAATTTTGAGAATGGGTTGAAAGAAAAAAAGTTATACAAATTTCATAGAGATGTGGAAGATTATGAGGGAGGCAAGCCCTTTGAGTCCCAGAGGGGAGTTAGATTCACTGATAATAATAAGGGTAGATCCAATATCAGAAAGAAAAGACCAAGATCTATACTAAAAAAATCAACACAGGGTCTCAGTACCTCAGGGGAAGAATCATCCATGACTGATACAGAGGGAATTTATATTAGTGACTCTCCTGACTCGAAAAAGGTACGAATTCAGGAGGGCCCTTTAGGAGACAAACCCGTAGGGGTGGACGTAAGCACAAAGGTTGCAGCCTTGGAAAATCTATTACAGTCAAAGGTGAAGTAGAGACCCAATTTTATAATGTACATAACATTTCCTCTTATGTTTTATCAAAGGATGAAAAAAGTCTACTTAATAAAGGTCTGGGGTTTGTTTGTAGTTTTTTGGTAGATGAAAATATTTTTGTTTCAGATCTTTTTGCCTTTTGTAGAGTCTTGAATCTAAAATTGTTTTTTTGGTACATCTAATAATTCTGAAAGATTATCTGAATTTCGTTTTCACAAATCTACATTTATACCATCAATGAATAAATATGTGGGTATTTTTCAGAAAGCCGTCTTAAGGGATTTACACTTCAACTTTAGTTCCACTATGGGCTTTAAACATAATCTTTTGAAAGGAGAACAACAGGCTTTGAAAAACCTATATTCTAATTCTGATATAATTATTCTTCCAGGAGATAAAGGTGGGGCTGTGGTCATAATGGATGCCAGTTATTACTGGAATGAGGGAAATGAACAATTGTCCAACCCTCAGAATTATATTAGAATGTCCACATACCCTACACCTAAATTTAAGGCTGAGATTGATTCATTTTTGAATGAAGCAGTGGAAGAAGGAATTATTGATGTGAAGACAAAAGAACAACTCATGGTTCAGGATCCAAACCAACAGTACCTTTATCGCTTGTCCAAAATTCACAAAAATTTGAGTAGACCCCCAGGAAGACCAATTGTTTCAGGACAGGGGTCTTTAACTGAACCTATTTCTGCTTTTTTGACATATTATCTAAAACCATTATTATCAGGGGTCAGGGCAAGAATTAAGAATACCACAGAGTTTTTACAAATCATTTCGGACTCTCAATTGGAACCCAACTGGCTCATGTGTACGCTTGATGTTAAATCCCTATATACCAGTATCCCCCATTGGGCGGGATTACTTGCCTTAGAATATTGGCTAAATAAAGCCAATTTTTATGCACCAGGATTTAACACTCTCCTTATATGTCTTGCAGAACATGTATTGACTAAGAACGTTTTCTATTTCAGGGGGGACTGTTATTGGCAACAGCAAGGAACAGCCATGGGGGCCTCGTTTGCCCTAGTTTATGCTGACCTCTTTATGGGGTATGTGGAAGATCAGATTATATATTATGTCATGCATAATATTTACCTTTCAGAGATGGATATATGGAGATGTTTTTTAGATGATTGTTGGTTGGTTTGGTGTGGGGATGTGGACTATTTGTTAGAATTTCTGGAATATCTCAATTGTAATTGGTGGGGGATTGAATTTACTGTTAATTATCACAGTAATTAGATCAATTTCCTAGATGTTAATATTTTGAGACAGGGGGATGGTATGCTCAAAATATCAGTATATAGGAAATACCCACAATATAATAATTTATTATATGCAACCAGTTTACACCCCACACACACCATCAATAACATTCCTAAATCACAGTTCATGAGAATTAGGAGAATATGTTCTGCAGACATGGAATTTCAAAATGCTAGGCATGATCTTGAGGGTAGATTTTTTAACGGGGGATACAAGAGATCAGTAGTACAAAGGGCCAGTGATTGGGTGGCCAATTGTGAGAGATCCAGCTTATTGGAATATAAGCTAAAACTCAAAAGGATGGATCAGGAACCATGAGGTTAGTTACAACATTTGGCAGCAATATACATTTATTGCAGGATGTAGTCAATAAACAGTGGAATATTCTTCGGGCTAATACAGATCTGGATCAATGTCTGCCTAATAGATGTCAATTTTCTTTTAGAAGGGGAAGAACACTTACATCCTATTTTGCTCATTATAAGAAAACTTTTTCAGATTATGTGAACCAACATCAGCTTACCCTATTGGGAGGTAGGCTTGTTGGTTCACATCCTTGTGGATATTGCAGTTTGTGTAAACATATGTTTAAAACTTCATCTTTTAGTAGTAAAAACACTGGTCAAATTTTTGACATTTCATTTTTTGGAAATTGCAGCTCTGATTGGGTTGTCTATTTGGCTACTTGCCAATGTTCTGCCTTTTATGTAGGGCAGACCTCCAGGGAGCTAGGGAGTCATATTTCAGAGCATCTGAGTGATTCACGTCATAACAAATGACCAATGGATTGTACAGACATTGTCAGTTACACAAAACTGCTTCTTTTAGATTTGTTATTATTGACCAGGTAAAGGGAAATAGATCAACAAAGCAAGGTTGGCATACTATACTAACCCAAAAGAAAAGAAAATGGATTATTAAGTTGGGCGCCCTATTTCATCCAGGACTAAATGACAAGTTATGAGGTTCTGTTTACTAAGGACCTTTATTGGCAACTTTATAAGCAACCATATGATATTAATGGAAGTTTGGCTAAAACATTTGATATTATAATTATAATTTTTATTTTGTTTAATGATTTATATGTATTTGTAGGCTTAAATAGACAAATGGGGAAGTGATGTCATAATTGGGGATATACAATATGTATAAAAACTGTTCCTGAATTATGAATGTTTTATCACTGAAGTTTTGTTACCGAAACCGGTCTGAAAAGAAGGGAAAGGAATAAAACACTGTTTGCCTCTGAGTGTTGGCTTTTTCTTTTTTGTTTATCAGTTTATCAGTTTGGGCATGCCGTGCACCAGCCATACTTGCTAGCTCCTTTGGAGTCATGTAAGGTATGCCATTACATTAATGGGGCCATTCATTTTGTTCATCCTGTCACAGGCAGAGTATAATCTTTCAACGCCAGAGCTAACTGCAGGACCACAAATGTGGTCTATCTTGCTACTTTTCAGACACGCAATTGTTATTACATAGGAAAAATGAAGTGCATGTTTAAGCAGAGGATATTAAATCATTTGTCAGCTATCAGGTTGAAAAATGAACATGATGCCCTGTATAGACACATATCTGGTCATCAAGGGCATTCTTTTACATTTATGGTGATCTGGCATATGGTGAGCAACATCAGGGGTGGTGATATAGTGAATGACACTGAATATGAAGAGGCCAAATAGATAACAGAACTTAGAGCACACAGACATCCAGGGCTTAATGATGTCATTCCATTAGAACCTGCCTTAAAAAAAGGCGGGGTCAGTATTGAGCACAGATTGGTTGTTACTCCCTTTAAATGAGTGTTTGAATGTGAGCAATTTAACTGACGAAGGGCACAGCCTGAAAGCGCTCATCAAACTTTGCATTTCTTGTTTTGTTTTATTGTTTTTACTGAGCTGTTGGATTAAATATTCATTTTCCAAGTGGTGGTAGCTGCCTTTTTTTACATTTGGTTTAACTATGGTATCAAAAATGTTATCAGAATTGACCGTCAGAAGATTAGCTTTGTCAAGTGTCATTCCTGCTTAATGATTTTGTGAACTTTTTTGAGATAATATCTCAAGCTGTAAGCTGTGGACATGTTTACACACAGCAGACCTTCACATCGCCAAAGCATTTGATATCATATCACATGTAACTATAATAAACAAGGTGAAGGAGCTCCAAACCAAACTGCATGTGGATAGCCAACTGGTACAGAGATGGTATTGACACAAATACAGTTTGGTGGCATCCTCTGAGAAAATGAAGGTGACAAGTGGCATTCCACAGGGACCTGTGCTGAGACCTCTCCTGTTTGTATCTACTTCTCAGAATGCACTTATCAAAGGAGGATCTTTGGTTTCACAAAGATTGCAGATGATTGTAAGCTGGAAGTCATCATCATGTCCCTCTCTCACACATACATGCTTTCCAGCTGGAGCTTAGATTTGTCAATAGTCGATGTACAAAAATTGTCTCAAGCTTAGTTGCAAAAAATGCAACATTGTAGCATTTGGTTAGCACTCCCTAGCTCCAATTATAGCACAGGTAACACACCCCTTCAAATGAAAAGGTCAGGAGAGACCTGGGCATTTGGGTGGACAGCTGTCTTACATTTGACCATCATGTTGCAATGTTGGTTAGGAAATTCTTTTACTTTACACAGCTCATAATAAAAGGTGTTTTTCCAGATCAAAATAAGTCCTCACCTCCTTGCTGCCTTGATTAAATGTATCACACAGTACAATGCCCCCCTTTAGGATGTTACCTTACTGAGCACATCAGTCATTTGGAAAGATTCCAGAAGCTGATAACTAAAAAGATCAGGAACCTAAAAAATCTAAACTAAATGGAAAAACTGAAGGTTTTATCCCTTTACTCAGTTTCATGTAAACTCCTTAGGGGTGATCCATATCTTTCTTATAGGGCTGTACAGGATCCATTATTTCAAGAATGCCTATACCTCAATAAATGAAATAGTTCAGCTAACACCAGGGCCAGGGATCTAAATATACTCCAGAAAATAATTGCATAATCTCCCACTATGTCCCATCCAGACTACTCATGAGCTCCACCCAAGATCTTTTACAAATTTACAAGCCCAAGTCCAAAATAGGAGCCATTACATACAGCTACCATCCCTCTATTGCTTGGAACAAACTCCCACAAGAAGTTAGATCACTTTCACATCCTAAAGTATTCAAACTAGTCACTAAAGAGTGCTTAAAAAGTCACTGGATTTGCATCTGTTCTCAGCCTCCTTGAATATACCTTCACTAAATAACAAACCTAACGTCCTCTGTCTTACCATCATTTCTTCTCCTCTATACCAAAACTTTTACTACTTAAACTAGTCTACTTCATTATTTTTTACCTAACACTATCTCCTTTCCTTCTGCTGCAGTATTCTTCATAACATTTTTATATATAATTGCAACTGCATATATATGATAACTGTTCTACAAGTTTTATTATGAATGATTATAATGTTAACTGTGTTTGTAACAGTTATATTTTTTGTAACTATGTTTTGCAGCTTTTCTCCCCAGGCCTCTGGTGAAAAAGGGGTTTTGCTCAGTCAGACAATCCTGGTTAACAAATGTAAAATAAATAAGTAAAATAAATAAAACAAAGAGGATGGATACATTTACCATGCAGTGCTTACCACTTCTCTGGAACAAACTTCCTGTCCAAGGTAAGTGTTGTGACACACTGTTTGCCTTTAAAGAGTTGCCGGACAACTGAATGGATGTTTACAAACTCACTCCTTTTATGACTGGGGTGGCCCTTCTTGAAATGAAAGGCAAGGCTTAAAGGTGGGCACTGGCAAGACATATGTGGCCTCATGGCTCAATTACCCTGTAACTCCTAAGATCCTAGGATCTAATGAACATTTTTTCTCAATGTATTTTTGTTGTTTTTTCTTTTCTCTGTTGTGCCTAAAAATTAACTTGCATATGTGAGCTTGTGTTATCAGTCATGTACATATTTCTCAACTGTCCAGATTTTCACGGAATGTCCAGATTTTTGCCTTATATTACTGGTCTTTTCCAAATAAAATCTTTCATTTTCTGGCAAATCTTTTAAGACTGGAGTCACTAAATAATGGCAGAGATTTTAATTTTCCAACCTCATGTCCTTCAGAAAATGCATTTTAATACAACATATTTTATTCTAGCAACTTTATAAGAGCAATATGTCAAATTTGTCCATAATTTGGGGCCCTTGCCCCTCATTATTTTTTACTTATTATTGGGCTTTGTCAAGCTTTCTTGTGCTAACAAGTTGAGAGTCATGACTATGTGCTATTTCTGACCTAAAAATATTGTATTGCATAAGGTACTGCAGCCTTGTAAATAATATACAATAAAGAGTAAGAAACTAAATTATTATTTCACAGTGCTTTTACCTTGAAAAACAAGACATAACTGACTAGATTTGAGTACACATGTGCATATGCCTTCAGCATTCACAGTAATGTCTGGACAAGTTACACTCAGGGCAAGAAGAGACTCGGCAAAGTTAAAGGGCTTCTCGTTTGTATAGCAGCTTAGTTTCAGTGCAAAGAACTGCAATGTGCATGAGGTTTTTAAAAGTGGAAAAGGTCTACATTTTGGGGAAATATTAGATTGAATTAATCTATGAGTAGAAACAGTAAGGAAAGCTCACAGTATTCCATAATGCACAAAGAGAAATGAAACCACTACAAAATGACAAGTCGTTATCCCTTTGTTCAGAATGTTAGAGTGGCCAGTCCTGGAATACTCTGCACTGTTCAGGAAACTCAAGTCCTACAATGATACTGGCAGAAATGAAGCTGTGTGGATTACAAGCACAACATTTTTCCATTTCTTAATTGTCAGAGTCAGATCGTAAGCGATATCCCAGGTCGTGAGAATGGCCCCTATGTTGATGGAGGGAACAAACTAGCTAATTCAGAAATTATCACTTACCCCCTGTGGAGGGTTAAGCCTAAAAGAAGATGAGGACCACCTCAGAGTGGCCGTACGGTGGAGGTCTTCTTCTTGAAAACCAACAAAGGATCTTAAAGCTCCGCATCAGCATATTTTTGGCTGCCTAGACTCTACCACAGAAACGTAATTAAGAATTTTTATACAGATGAGAAACTCCAAGTAAAACAAAAGCTGCTTCAAATGAGGCTTCAGCAATACACCTTTCTACCAATGAAGACCATTGAAAGAACAACTAGCATAGCTGGTCCCATACTCTTAAGGAACTACTTGTTTTCTCTCTTTCTTTATAAATTAAATAAAGCAAAATAAAAAACTAGACTAAATTAACAAACCTTGCTCCCACAGGTACATCAAAGCAGAGGGACCAGTGAAAGGCTGATGCACTGGAGTTGTCACGGGACTCTGTTCACAAGACCTCCTCCATACGACCACCCCAAATCAGAGTACACTATTATCATTTTTTAATGGGCACCCTCTTTCCATCTTTATTCCAGAATATTCTTCACTGACAGTCACATTCAGAAAATTTAAAGGAGCAAAGTTTTGCTTATGTGTGGTCAGTGATACAACATGATTCCCCCTGTAAAAGTGTATAGCATTTTTAAAGTACTGAGAACAAGTTAAGATGGATAGGATGGTGGAAAAGAATGTGCTAAGAAATGTAGCAAATCTGAACCAGAATAGTAAAGAGCAACTAAATTCTATAGGTATTGTGTTAATGAATATAGCAAATCTAAAGCAGAAGAATAAAGTATGACTACGTATTGTGGTTTCACTCAGTTTAATTTCTCCATGTCTTTTGGTTTCTAGTACCATGATGGTTATGGACCCTATTCCTAAACCAAAGTATGATTAAAGTTCATTAAATTAGTATTGTTTCAGTCTTTGATGTTAGCCAAAAGCGTTCTTTGCAGCACCCGCAATGTGCCCACAACTGCCTCCCTCTGTAATTCATATGGAGTTATATGTATTGGTAACATATCTATATACAACTGTACATTCTTTTTATGAGACCCATTGCTCTTACTACTTTTGGAACTGTCTGGGCATCCTTCTTCCACATTGCCCTTGTTTCTGCCTGCACATTCTGGCATTTTATGACTTTGGGTCTCTCTGTACATAAGACAGTATGTGCAGAGTTTAGCGATTTCAGTTATCAATGCTACTTTTGTCTTCTTTTCATGGACTACTATATCTGTTTTTCTCACTTTTATTTTCTGAACTTTTGGCAATGAGTAATCCCATGTGATATAAACTTCAACTTTTACATAGAACCACCAAGCACCATTCAATTATACTCCACAACCACAAAAAACAGGAATCTAATTGCATAAAAGCAAAATGTTGTATTTATTCACACAAACAAAGGAATTGTAGTTCTCCTAGCGCCTCGGATAACCAATAGCCTTTACAGAGTAATCCCTATTCTAAAATGTGCTACTTATATACATAAAATGCGTTCTAATTACATAATTAAAACAATTAAACAATCAACAATTAACAATACCAAGGGGGGTCTTACAAAAAGCATTTCCAATAACACTCCCTTTTTAACCCCCTTGGATAAAGTGTATTGTATTTTAATATAAATATTCATTCCTTTTTTCTTAAATAGTGCTTAATACTCTCTTCATTCAAAAAGTCATTCTTAATTTTCTCTAAAACTCTAACTTGTAAGCCTTCCAGCTTCCCTTCATGAAATTTATTGAAATGATCTGCCACTAGACAAGATATTTTGTTATTCTTAATATCTCTAACATATTCTTTAATCCTTACTGCCAAACTCCTTTTACTTTCTCCCACGTAGTGTTTCCCACAGGGGCACTTTAAACCATAAATAACGCCTACATTTTTGCAGGAATAAATCCCCTGCTCCTGAAATTTTTTTTAAGTAGCACAGCCATGCAACCCTACCCAATTATCTTCCAGGGTAATATCTGCTTCTTAATTGGGGGGGGGGGTGTTTGCCCGAAATTATCTAAAATCTAAAAATGTATTTGGTGGGGTATGTTATTTAGGGAATGTTTACTGTTGGCCTCAGTCTATAAGAGACATGGGGGCCAGCCTGGGGATGGATTTGCGATTTCCCATCCAGTGATCTGCTTCACATGGATGGGGAGCCTATTCCGAGCATGGGGATCCCTTGTCACATGTCTGTCTTGTCAACATGTTCTAATTATGTCACAAGCAAACTTCATATCCTTGGATGTAGTATTTCTGGTCCTGCTTGTTTTGCGGATGTGCAAAAGCTCCATCAGGGCTGGATCTGAGGATACTTTATATGGCAAGCACAGATCACCTCTCAACAACCTGTTGCAGACTGAGTATAGAGACAGAGCTCTAAGATGATCAGGACAGTGTTTTAATACCCTGGATTCTCTTGGTGAGGAACTTCTGTGTACTTTCCAACTGTTGATTGACTAAAAAAATGGCCCAAACTTCACCAAACCAGTCAATTTTATTCACGTTGAAGTCCGGTTAATTTCTACATTTTTTAACTACTTTCCAACTGTTACATAAGCTTAAATGTGTGCATGCCAAAGGATACATTGTATTCAATGATGTTTCTGATAAGAGACAAGTAGAGTGGTACTTTAACTTCCATGGACCTGGATGTCATATCCTTACTTATTGAGTGAAATAGAATGATCTTCTACTACCTTGGCTATGTGTTAATCAAAGGCCAGATTACTGTCTACTTCTGTTCCCAGATCTCTAACTACTGGGCCAACTCTTAGAGGTATCTTATAAATGGAGTAATTTGCTTGGGTAGACATTTTCCCAAAAGGCACTAGATTGCACTTCTTTGCATTGAGTTTTAATCTTCGGCTTAGGCACCAATCATTTGTCTGTGTTAGTCCTTATGTTAGACTCTCTTGCAGGATGTTAATGTCATGGGGGGATTTATGACAGCTCCCAATTTGCAGTCATCTGCAAACTTGTTGAGCCAGAGGCCCTTGACATTAGACTTGACCTTTGAGAAGTAGATGCCAAACAGGAGTAGGCCCTGCACAAAGCCCTGTGGCACTCCACTGGTGACATGCCTCTTGGCAGAGGTGGTGTCTCTAATTCTGACTTCTTGGGTCCTATCTGTGAGTCAGCTGGCAATCCAGCAACTTGTGTAGAAATTTATGCCTAGTGCAGTGAATTTGTCCACAATACCTGAGTAGGGTATTTTATCAAATGCCTTAGCCAGTTCTAGGTAGGCAGTATGCACCATGCTCCCTAGATCTATTGCCTTGGTTACCTTCTCAAAGAAGTCTGTCAGGTTAAGTATGCATGACCTTTCTTTGACAAAAGCAATCTGGGATGGGGCTAGTGTCAATAGGTAGCCAATGTCTTTGTTGATCACTTCCATGATAGTTCATTCCATGGCTTTGCATATTAGTCTAGTCAAACTAATGGTTTGGTAATTTCTGAAATTGGCTGATGGTCCACCCTTATGAGGGGGGATAACCATTACCGTCCTCCATTCTGCCTTATGTTTGTCTTTAGTGTGAGAAGCTATCTTGAACTCTTAATTGGCCTTGTTGGATTCAATTAGTCCTCTTAGTTTCTTGTTTAGTTTTTTATTGAGCTGTTGTCATTTAGGAATTGCTCTTTCTGACTTTGGCCAAGCCTTTTTACTTTAGTTATACACCCTGTTAAGATTAGGAATCCACCAGTGCGGTTTGCTTTTGAGGTTTGTTTTGGGCTAACGTCTTGTATGTGCAGCAGCGTCTATGCAGCCATTTACATGTTTGTACAGAGTTTCTGTGAATAATTCTGCATAGACTGTTGTGCACTCTGGGTTGGGCAGGGCACTGAATTTAAAAAAAAACTGTCACTTAATAGGATGTAGTTTGCTTTAGAATAGTTTAAGTTTTGCTGGATTTTCCAAGTTTTTTTTTATTTTGAATGAGACAGCTTTGTGATCTGACCTCACCAGTGAGGATGTGGTGGGGGGATGGGTAGTTTGGCAGCTCTCTCCCATATTTATGAGAACAAGGTCCAGTATGTTTGAACCTCTGGTTGAAGTGTACACTAACTGATCAAGGGCATTTATGTTAATAAAGTCCAGGAAATGTTGTGCCTGCAAGTTGGTGGCAGTGTAAGTATCCCAGTCTATAGAGGGGTAGTTAAATTCTCCCATGAAAAGAGTGCTCTGTTGTATGGAGAGTGCCTCCAACAGGTCTAGATAAGAGTTGTGGCATTCTTGAGATATAGATGGTGACATATAGTTTGCTAAGATATGGTAAAGGACTCTGTCTATGGTAAGGTGCAGCTGGGTGAACTCCAGGATAGCATCCTCTTTAACCATCCTTGAGGTATACTTGTTGATAATATAATTCCACCTTTAGTCCCTGTCTCTGTGGCTGATGTTCTAAATGTGTGGAAGGTACAGTAGCCTAACACTGTCAGAGTACTTTCTATGGCTTTAAACCATGTATCAGTAATAGCACAGATGTCAATATTATCTAGAGTGAGAAGAGCTTGTAGGGTATGGAGTTTCTTGTAAAGGCTCCTAGCATTGAACACTAACACCTTTAGGTTCCTGTGGTTTTATTCACTATGTCGCTAGGTTTATCACATTGGCATTTTCTTATAAAGGTTCTAAGGTGATGGATAAAATTAGGTTCTAAGGTGATGGATAAAATTTTAGCCAAAATCCAGAAGCCTTGGAGGGTTGGGCAGGTACAAGCCATTTCTGGCAAAGCAACATGTTCTGTTGACAATGTACTCCAAGGCTGACGGATATTGAATCCCCCTGGACTGACACCACAAACTAAACTAATTGCTAAAGTCAATTATTTTTTGTTTATATCATAGCATTATCCACGGTGAAGGTAGAATGCTGATCAATGCAAAGAACATACCAACCTGAAACACATATTCAGAGAGGTCCATAATATCTCTCTTCATATAATCCAGAGACGCATGTTTAAAGTCATTTATGCCCACATGAACTATGATAAAATTATACGGGTACTTGTGGTGCAATGACCTGATATCATTGATGGATCCTGGCTCCAAATAAGCAACTGACCATAATCTTCTCCTTGTCCAGTCTGGTAAGTGGGGTATCTGTGTGTCATACAATAGAGTCCCCTATGACAACAGTCCTGGGTAAATTGTTTGCTTGCCTTGTCGACTTTGTTGTGGAAGGGTTCACTGGGTGTAAGCTTATGTGTGGTGCTTAGTTTTGCTTTTGGTGTGTACTTTAGAGATTGCTGAGGATAGGCATTGCTGTTTGCAGGCTTAGGAAGCCTTTGAGGTTTATTTTTTAGTGCCTCAATATATGTTGGTCTATGTGTGTGGACCCTATGTGTGGTGTGTGTGTGTGTGTGTGTGTGTGTGTGTGTGTGTGTGTGTGTGTGTGTGTGTGTGTGTGTGTGTGTGTGTGTGTGTGTGTCTGAGGACCTGTAGTAAACTCGCGGATAGATATATAGATACTTGGAGACAGAGGTATAGAAATAGATATATAAAACACACACACATATCATACATTTTATATTATATATAAACAGGTTGGAATAATGGTTGATGGTTAATGTCTTTACCTCACAGATACAAGGTACAGGGTATGATTCTGACTTTTGGTTATTGACTGGGATTGTAATGATCTGCAGAATGAGAAGCTATTATTTACCTATAAACATGCACATATACATACAGATAGATAAATAGATTATAGATATATATGAAAGTGTTTTTTTAAACATCAGTGCAGTTAATTTCAATTTCTCTGCTGGCATTTTACAAGATTCTGCCTTGCTTGATACAAAATACTTCCATTAAAACATATACATTTTTATAAATGTTTTAATATACTTTTTTCTCAAGAAAACATTCTTCATATCCAGATATAGCTACATGCTTGATACTAATTAGAACTCATTTCTAAGTCTCAAAATATAGAGCATGGGATGTGGCTTGAAAGTGTATGTGGGAGGCATGCTTATCAGTTTAATTGATTACTGCTGAAAATCTATTTTTATGAAGTACACTTCATTTTAGTGGTACTTCAAGTAATTCTAAATGTGCATAATACAGTGGAATATGACCAGTTTCCTTTCAAAGAAAGTCAGGAATATTAATTAGGTCTGGGACGGAAGTAAAAGGCTCTCTGTGATTTGACATGAGACCTGTAAGAAGCATTTTCACAAGTCTTACATCTCTGTATATCACATGTTTACACATTGGACTTTGGGAAAAGCAGAGTTAGTGATGACTTCAGTACATGTGCGTAAAGCATGCAGCTGATGCCCTCTCTACGTAACCTTGTATAACATCAGTTAAAACCTTGTACTACGTGTGTGTCATGCAAACACTCCTCCCTCCCCTACATATCTTATTTGAAATCTGATGCATTTCTTCTCCCTAAGGTACCTTCTTTGTTAATCATAACTGCACTTCTACAGATATGAAGGGGGCTGGTACATTTAACATGCTTTCTGCATTATGTAAGGTTGATGGTTTTTGTCATTTTTCAGTAAATCTGGCATTAGCAGAACATTAGCTTTTCTTTAGTTTCCCTTACATCCTAAAGGGCTTGGGAAATAGCACATTAGCTTCCTGACAATTTTTTTATTAATGATGTTTTATTTAAAATTTGCAGTAACATCAAAACACTTAAAACACATAAAATAGTCAACAACCGACATACTAAGCATTTGAAGTATAGTGTATGTTTCTTCCCATCCCCCCAATATTCATAGTCTAAAATTTCTGACTTGCACACCATTTTCTATCTACTGCTAATTCCACTCAGTATAACTGCAATGTTTTTTTCAAGGATCTGTATTCTAAAAATGGAATTTAAGATGCACCCAATAATCTAAAATGATTACATCAGAATCCTTTAGTTTAACATCTCTGATATTTATGTATTTATTATTTATTTATTATGTATGTATGTATTTATTTATTTATTTATGTATTTACTGACATTTGATTACCGGGAAAGTCTAACTGGGTAGGTGCCCATTTTCAGCACAGGCCAGGGAAGAAAAGTTCCAAAGTATTACAAAAACATTTCAAGAACAGTAATTTTACACTCTTCAAAAATAATATAAAAACATCTACAATTTAAATATGTATAACAAATTAGACATAATGTGAATACACTGGTTAAGAATAGATACATCTTGGCTCCTCTGGTGGTGTGGAGGGTAAAACCCTGAATGCAACCCAATTGACTTGGGTTTGATTAGTAGCTTGGGTGACTGACGGGGTGGCAGGGAAGGGATTGGTGTGCCCATCTGAGGTGGGAAATCTCTCATTGACACCCACCAAGGGGCAGTGGGTCCAACGAGAGTAGTTGCTCTCGGATGTAATCAACGAGAGTAGTTGCTCTCGGATGTAATCAACAAGTGTGGAGTGCATGGAAAGGAAGTGTGTAGGTTATAAATAAATCCACCTGGATGGAAACACAAACAAGCTGATCCCCCAGCACAGCCTCAGGATCCACAACTGGCTCCAACAAAAACTGAGTGAGGGTGGGGTTTGGAGAGCAGCTGGTAAACCCAGTGGGGACATTGGACACTGGAGCCGGGCTGGTAGAAATGAGGTCTAAGGGGACAAAAAAAAGAATAGATACAACTTATTGGACAATGATTTAATATTTAGAGAAATTTTCGCCAGTTTAGAAAAATTAAAGGTAAGTTAGTATAATACAAACAGGAAATGCAATATAAAGTGAGAGAAAAAAACAGGGTCTCACATATTTAGAAAGACAGCTGGGGAGAGAAATTAACTGAAGTAAGGATGTAAGTGAAAAAGGGAAAGTAAGGAAGTATAAGTTATTAATAGGTACTTGTTCACATTTAGGGATATAGTATATCCTGGGGATGGACAAGAACAGAGACAGATTTTGGCTAAGAAGTTTTTCAGAATGGTTTTAAGGGACTACTAGGATATAGGTTAGGAGTTCCAGGCCTTAGCAACATTTATTTTTATTTATTTGTTTATTTATTTATTTATTTCCATTTGTTTACCTGCAATGTCCGACTGGGTGGGAAAAAAAGCCTGTTTTCCGTGGAGGCTCAGGGAGAAAAGCTCCACAATGTATATAATACTGTAACAATTCCAGAACAGAAAACAAATCAGATACTTTGTTTTTACAGTTACAATTTTAAAAATATTTTCAGATTCCTAGTTATTTTACAGGTCCTATTATAAAGTAATACAGTTATGAGAGTCCGATACAGTCGAGAGTTCCAGTTTTTAGTGAAAAAAAGAATGTACAAATAACAAACAGACTCAAATCAGAAAATGGGATTTAGTTTGCTGCCATGAGAGGAAAAGAAGTAGCAGAAATATAGGCAGAAGAGAAGCAAGACATGCCTATTAGTTAGCTAGGCAGGGTTACTGCAGGGACAGAGGCAAGAGTTATTCAGATGTTCCCTCAAAAGTTGTTTAAACTTGGTGGTGTTATTGCTGTTCAGTATCATTTGGGGTATGTTATTCCAAATTTAGGCTAGTTTGTATAAGTAGAGGGAATCTCCATAACAATTATTTGACTTAGTGGCTTTCAGAAGCAATTTGTTGGATGATCTGAATGTTCAGTTACTGGAGTAAGGGACTACAAGATTGCTGATGGAAGGACAGTTATGTTTAAGTCACATTTTCTTAGGTTGGGTTTTAGTTTCTTAGGTTAGGTTTTGGTTAGATGGGGGAGGCATATAAGAGTGCAGATAACAGATGGGTTTTACAGATGGCATGTCTAATTGATTCAGTTAGAAAGGGTTTTATTCTGTAGAGGTTTGAGTACAGCTCATACCCAACAGATTTGATAGATTTGTGGACAGAGAGAAGTTTTTGGTCATTGGATTGGACATAGTCATGTAAAATGGTATTTAGTGCTGGACAATAGATGGATGCTGGATAATTTTATAGGTGGTAAGAAACTGTGCATATGTTAGTTAATGAGGTAGTTCTAACCAATTTAGGCATTTTAGTGCTATACAATGGTGGGTTCTGAAAGGAGTATTTGCTGCAAATTTATCCACTTTATTATAGCGGGTTTATATCACATCATCGAATGTTTAAAAGTTTGAATAACTTAACATTGAACTGAAGTGATCGAACCATGAAAACATCGAAGTGATGTGAATGGCAATTTCCAATGGGGACATGAAACATTAAGGGTGTAGACAGGGGGGCAAGCCCCCCTGCACCCCCCACACCCCCCACTACTTAAGTATACCAGCTCTGAGATCGAGCTGCAGTATAGAAAATGGAAATCTTCCATTTCCGCACTGTAGTGCACTGAAATGCGATCTCGGAAGTGGTATATTTAAGTGGCAAGAGGTGTGGGGGATGCAGGGGGTCTTGCCCCCTGCATGGAGCAATTTGTTTTTGATCTGCACTTCAAAAGGTTTTTTTTTTCAATTTCGAGGTTTTACGGTTCGATCATTTATGTTTGATGTTATGTGATTCGAGCATGTCAGACTTCAAGATTATGATATACACCCATTATAGCATTGTTCAAGTTTTAGTTTTTGTGATACCTGGAGTTTAGTAAGGATGGGAACTGTATAAAGTGGTGATGGGAAGAGGTAACTAGTTGCAAGTGTAGCTTTAGATGTATTGGTGAGAAAGTTTTTGGCTCTGTAAAGCATCCCTAGTTTTTGGTGAGTTTTTTTTTTTTATTCTTCAATTTTGTATATGCAGGTCAAATTTCAGATTATTATCCACCATCATCCCTAATAATTTGTTATGAAAAGTGAAATCAATGGCTGGATTATTGAGAGGGAGTATTTTAAAATTTTCTCTTTAGTGAGAAAGGGGTTTGGGGAAAAATAAGTACTTTGTTTTTTGGGGGGTTTAACATGGGTTGTGAGTTACAAAACCAGGTTTCAATGGTTATTAAAGATTCCTAAGTAATTTCTTTAGACATGTGCCATGTTGTCAGATTTGCATATGAGTGTGGAGTCGTCTGTTTATTGTATGAGGGAGGCCTGTTGTGTGGATGTGTGGAGAGTGTTGGTAAGAATGATAAAGAAGAGGGAACCAAGACCCTTGTGGTACACCAGTGGTGGCTGGGAGGTATAGAGATAGGCTGAAGTGTCATTTTATTGACCGATACTTATTGAGCAGGTAGCTTTTGAACCATAGAAGGGTGGGCTGAGATACATCTAGTGAGGGCATTTGAAGTAGAAGGTTGCTGTGACAAACTGTGCTGAAGGCTCTAGAAAAGTCTAGAAATAAGATGGAGACTAGTTTGTCATTACCTCTAGCTTTATTGGCATCATCTACAAAGCATACACCAATCTGAATGCTTATTTTTACCCTTTTCATTATATTTGTAGATATGAAACTGGCATCTTCGATGCCCTTGTACAAGGAAGAATGTTGCCTCCTTAAAAATTAATCTGTGCACCATGATTTAGATTGTGTAGACCTGCCTGTACTTCCATTTTCTGATAAGTACTTGTTTCATTAATATAATGGTCTGTTGTAATGCATCCAATCAAATTAGAAAGTGCAGCTTAATATTACAGATGGGCATACCTCTCATCAGTCCCACATTTTGCAGAATGTCCAATTTTTTGGCTCATACTTAACATCTGTTCCTCATAAAATCTGTGTGTTTTTCTGGCAAGTTATTGAGGAGTGAAGTCATTAAATAATGACAGACATTTGAGTTTTATCCTTCAGAAAACGATTGCCAAAGCAAAATCTGTTATTCTAGTAACTTTCTAAGTTTATAAGAACAATATTTAAAATTTGTACCTGAGTTTGAGCCTTTGCCCCCTCATTATTTTCGGCTTTGTCTATAGATTTCTTGTGCTACGAGTCTGAAAGTTATACAGCTAGGCAGTGCACTGGTTCATATACTTTCAGTGCAAGCACTGACTGGTGTTCATGCACAAACCCTGTGCAACCTGAGGGTATCACTGAGTGAATCATTGCAGATTTAATAATACATCTATTAACTGACAGATTGTGCCTGCATACAAAGCAAATGACTGCATACAGAAAGAGAAAGGCACAGCAGTAACAGGATAGAAAGTGATAGGCTGCCACATGTGACAGGTAATGCTGCAGAGGTGTGTGTAAACAATGTGACAGTCAAAGCAAAGTAGCATAACCTGATTAATGAAGCTAATGTATACAAGCTAATGAAATGTAACTGTAGCTAGCACCATCTAACACAAGAACAGCAGAACAGTGACCAATAACAAGACCACTGCAGATGTGCAGAGCAAACTGGCAACTATATAAATAGGGAGGAAATGAGATAGGTAAGAAAGCAGGAAATGGGAGAACAGCAAGCATAGAAAACAGAGAGGGGTAGCCATAAGTTATGACAAATGGTTTTACAAAAGAAGAGTTAGAATTGGTGGTAAAGGTACTAAGAGATGAAAGGAGAAGGGCAGAGGGAATTTATGTGAAGCAGACAGACAAATGTGGAACTCAAACACAGTCAGACAAACAGGTGTGGTATATATACAAAACAGTGTGAAGGGCAGTGAATATATAGGGCAATAAATTGAGACACGGCTTACTCACCTGAATGGCACCTGGTATGGGACAGTTGATCCTCTGAGGCCTAATGGCTGAAGTTTGCCTGTCATGCAACTCAACCAGCCTGACCAGAAGGCATTTTATGTTGCTGATGTAGGTGTCCAGCTGCCAAAATATGTCAGCAATGACCAGACACTGTACTCTATCTCAGGAAACCCCCATCCACCTACAGAAAAGGAGCCTTTACCCCTTTCTGAGAGACAGATGCAGAAGGGACCAGTGACTCTTCTTTTTTTGTCTCTCTAACCAATTGCAGATAATTGGAAAACTCTAAAAATAACTACTATGACTTGTGATCCTATGGAAATATGAGCTAAAACCATGCAAAAGGTTGCAGCTGAGGTAAATAATATTAATTCCCTGTAGTTACATGATGGGACACACAGCGTCAGAGATAGAAAAAGGCATTTTTTTCCTTAAATTACAAGTCAGGGCAAAATCAGCAACCTTTGTTCTATGCAGATTACAAGGATTAACATGTAGCTATAAAACATGTAGCAGATCCACAGCAGCCATTATCACAGTTATGTGAAAATTTAAAGTGAATGACAAATAATATACAGCAATGATTTGCATTTTCATCTTCTTAATATGGAATTACTGCCATACGGGATGTCATTGTTTTGAATTGTATCATGAAGCTTAAAAAGCTGCATATGTTAATAAACACGTCAATTTTGTTTTGACAGTTTAGGATTATGTTATGCTAAAAGACAGGCAAGTAAATCCAAAGAAGAGGAGTCTTTTGTAGCAGTCTTATTGCACAGTAGCTTGCATTAAAAATGAATAGGATGCCAACCTTGATCTTAGTTTTGTGTGAGTAGCTAGCCAGGTCATGACATACATCAAAATAGCCAATGGGACTGTTTTTCATACTCCATCTTAAGCTTCATTATTTTCAGTGGGAAAAAATGAACCCTTGGTTGGTTTTCTTACAGGAGATGCTTTTAGTTTGCATAGAATAAGATAAATTACAGAAAAGCTGAAAGAAAAAAATTAGGTGTCATTGTCTTCTGTAAAAAAATTGTTGCATCTGAGATCACAGTGGTAGTACAACTGACACCCTCAATCCGAATCTCCAAAGTGTATGAAGCTACATGAGTATTACCTGAATGAGGCAGACACCATACTGAACACTTTGTACATACCTGCGTAGCATAGCATATCATTAAGAAAGTAAAATGTTTTAATGCACCAAAGCAAATTGCTGGATGGCCCCTAAAAACTAGGTTTAATCTAGCCTTTAACCTATACATTAATACTTTCATGGTATTAAGATAACATGGTAGCTCTTTAGTCATTAGCAAAGTCTGGTATGTAGTGTTAAGGAATAAGACTCTGAGCTGTTAACAAGCTGCTTCATGCTGTCAGGGGTACAGGATTTGATTCCTTCCATATACTGTGCAATTGAGCAAGTCACTTCATCTACTTGGAACACAGAGATTCCTGTGGAAAGGCCTTCATGAAGGCAGACCATCTTGCACTTGGACTCTGAAAATGCCATCCATTTTATAAGGTTAAAAATGTTACTGCCATTACATTACTTTGCTGTGAAGTACCATAAAGTCATTTAATATAGCTGGAGCTGAATGAACCCCCAGTAGAAAACTATCACACCGTAAAATGTGGCGAGGTTTATTTATTTATTTGTTTATTTATTTATTTGTCTTTGTGTACCAGGAAAGTCTGGCTAGGTAATACTCATTTTCAAAGGAGGCCCGATGAGAAAAGCTCCATTTGTTTACATTGCATTATACTTAATTCCAAAGTAGTTACATTTCTACTTACATTTATATACATACAGTAGTTACATTTATACATTCTAAGATTTTACAGAGGTAGAATTTACTAAAGAGAAAGCCCAGTGCAGCTTAGTGGATTGTACAGGCAGCAGTTATGTATAAAAATTGTTTTGTCATTTCAGTGAGAGGTTGAGAGTATTCTGTTTAAGGAGAGTATTTGGAGAGTATTGCACAGTGAACCAAAAATCTTAACCTGGTGATGAGCATGTGCAGGACCAGGATTAGGTAAGATGTTGTTTAAGCAGTGGTTTAAAACTATTGAGTTTGCCAGAGAATTTTATTGGTGCATGGATACTATTCCAGAGTTTCACTACATACTGGGAGTAGAGCGAGTCTCCTGCAAAATTATTTGACTTATTTGTGAGTAGTAAGAATTTGTTACTAGAATGGTGGTCCCTTGCTGGACAGTAGGGCAATAATATGTTTTTTAGTGAAGGGAATTTTTCTGGATGATGAATGACTTTGTATGCTGTAGTTAGCTGTGAATATGTTAGATAGTTGTGCAGTTCAAGCCAGTTTAATTGCTTTAAGGGATTACAATGTTGAGTCCTATGAGGGCGACTGCTGGCAAATTTAGCTATTTATTTTAGCAGGAGGTGAGTTTCTTTCTTTAATTAGGAGAGTTGGCAGTAAGAAGGTGGTGGCTAGAGTTTTTATGCAGTATCTGTAAGGAATCCATTGATCCTATAACAGAGCCTAGTTTCTGTTGTGTAGGCTTAATGGAGTGCAATATATGCTGGTCATATTTGAGATTATAATCTATTATAATGCCTAGATGTTTACTGGGAGTTATAATTTCAGTGACAGTATTATTTGCTGACTTTATGGTGAAAGATTGCTTTTGGTGTTGACAAATTTTTGAGGTAAAAAGCATTAATTTAGTTTTGCTTGGGGTTGAGCAAGAGGTTTGATTCTTTGAGGTATGATTCTGTAAGTGACCTAAAGTTTGTTTGCTTTTTTCTTACTCCTTCTCATGCACCTCTGCAGATCACAAACTTCCTTTGCAAGATTACTACTGTTAGAATCATGAATTTTGTTTGTATATGTAAGTAAAATTATTACCATACTCCTATGTAAAATTGGCTTTTAGCCTAAAATTTGAGTGTACTCATTTTAATATTATCTGTTTAGCTGAGCTTATCTCCTTGGGCCTCTACTGAAAATGGACATACATCCAGTTTGACTAGCCCGGTCAACAAATGTAAAATAAAATAAATAAATAAAATTTGAGCCAGGTTCCGACAATGGAGAAAGATGTTTGGGTAATGTCTTGGAGCTTATTTATTGTTGAGGCTGCACATATTAATATTGAGTCATCTGTGTACCAAACTAAACTAGCATGGTGAGTGGAGGTGTGGAAGTTATTAATAAATATATTAAATAGCAGAGGAAATAGGATAGAGCCCTGAGGGATACTTATAGTAACTGGTTAAACGGATGAGTGTTTTTTTTTCCCATTTAATGACTTGCTGCCTTCCAGATGAGTAATTAAGTAATCATGACAAGGAGCTCTGTGAAAGTCCTACTGAGGAGAGCTGAATAAGTAGTTACTGGAGCAAGACAGTATCAAATGCCTTCGACAAGTGCAAGAGCATGCTGGACACAAACAGACTACTGATTCAATGTTGGTTTATTATACTGGTAAAATGCAGCAGAGCAGTGGTGGTGCTGTTCTGGGGCCTAAAGCCATGTTGTGTTTCTAAGAGCAGATTATTTGAGGTTAGGTATTGCATCAGCTGCATATGGATGCATTTCTCTAATATTTTGGAGAGGGGGAGAGAATCACTATTGGTGTGTAGTTATTAAACTCTGTAGATGTGCCACCTTTGTGCAGTGGTATGATGTAGGATTTTGTTCCACAGTGATGGGACATATCTTTGTGCTATGGATGAATTAGTATGGACACAGGGAAGGCTATGACATCTGCAAGCCATTTTTAGGTAGTCTGATGGTAGTTTGTCTACAGCTACAGAAGTGTTTTTTTGTTTAATGAGCAACTTCATTATGAGTGAGGTGGGTATCGGACTAAAATTGAAGAGCTGTGGGTGGTTTTGGTTGGACAGGGGCAAAGAGAGAAGGGCAGATGTATTAGTGTCTAAGAGAGATAATATTGATCGTATCAAGTAGGAATTAAACTGTGTGGGAATAGAGTCTGTCGTATTGTCTGATTTTGGAGAGGGAGTGGTAGTTTTGCCTGGGTGGAGCAGTTTATTTAGTGATGACCAAAAATGTTTTGGGCTGTTTTGATGTTTGTCTTGTAGGGTGGCATAGTATATTTGCTTGTCCTGTTTGACATAGTGTTTTGCAAGGTTTCTAAGATGTCTAAATTGCTAATTGTGCAGAGTTGGACTTTACGTATTGCTGCTAGATTTTTAAAGTCTGTAAGAGTATGCTATTAAAGTGTTCTACAGCAGTATCTAGTGGCATTGTTCTAAGTACATTCCAGTTATATTGTTTTAGTGTTTCATTGAAAATATCTTTGTTGAAATTGATTGTATTTTGTATTTAATTATAGATAATAGGTTTATCTAGATCATGGTGAGTTCTAATAGCATATGTTGGTATGTGGTCACTTATGCTATCTGGGAGGCAGCCTACTTTTGTCAGTTTGTCTGGCTTGTTTATAAGGATCCAGTCTAATGCTGAGTGTCTCCCTGAAGTTGTATCGATTCTAGTGGGTATAGTTATTATTTTTTTGAAGTTGTACAAATTTATGCATTCAGTGGAGGTAGTGGAGTTTATGAGATATCAATCTACATTCAAGTGTCCAGGTATTATAGTTACAAAAGTCAGAATGCTGACACGGAAGAATCACTGCTCATTCAAAAGATGAAAAGTATTTAATATAGAAACTTCACAGATAACACATACATAGGTTAAGCGCTTTCAACTGTGCTAAACAGTCTTCATCAGAACAACTTCCTAAACACAATGTACAAGTTATATACTCCTCCATATTGTTCTTGATTGCTTAATTAATCATATTACCGCCAAAAATTTTAAAAACATACTAGCTACTTGTAAGATGTATGTAAACACTGTTTACTCATTACTATATAAAATTGCACATTAATCTCCTACTAATACTATGATTTGTACCTTATACTTAATTTGTATATATATATATATATGCATCATGTGTATAATACACAAATAATACACCAAGAAATATGCATTAAAACATACATAAATATAAAAATGAATCACATATTTTTACTAATGTATATCCTATCCAAATCCTAATATATATTCATCTTAAATATTTACATGACCCTAATAAATTTTTAAAACTAATAAATGCAATAAATAAACATAAAACTATAATGTTAATATGCTGACATATGAAAAAATATGAAAAAATAAATGTTCAAATAAATATCTACTATGACAAATATATACCACTGTGGCACTATAACTATATATGTCTTATACAGCATTAAGTAATAATTCAAGGTGATACAACCATATTTACATCAGTCAGGAAAGGAAAGAAAAAAAGAAGAACTAAATACCTTATATTGCAATTATTCAAAATACCCACTACAGATGTTCATATGACTCAGGGAAGGAATCATTATAATAAAGATAAGAATGGTTTTATGCTGATAAAATCATTAAGTCCTGGTTTTCTGGTGGAATCTGTCAAAATCTGCCATCTACTCTCACTTGCTGCTAACTCCATTTTCCAATTCCCCCCAAGTGGTGTAATAGAAATCTGATCAATTGCCATTATTGATCAGATTTCTATTACACCACTTGGGGGGAATTGGAAAATGGAGTTAGCAGCAAGTGAGAGTAGATGGCAGATTTTGACAGATTCCACCAGAAAACCAGGACTTATGATTTTATCAGCATAAAACCATTCTTATCTTTATTATAATGATTCCTTCCCCAAGTCATATGAACATCTGTAGTGGGTATTTTGAATAATTGCAATATAAGGTATTTAGTTCTTCTTTTTTTCTTTCCCTTCCTGACTGATGTAAATATGGTTGTATCACCTTGAATTATTACTTAATGCTGTATAAGACATATATAGTTATAGTGCCACAGTGGTGTATATTTGTCATAGTAGATATTTATTTGAACATTTATTTTTTCATATGTCAGCATATTAACATTATAGTTTTATGTTTATTTATTGCATTTATTAGTTTTAAAAATTTATTAGGGTCATGTAAATATTTAAGATGAATATATATTAGGATTTGGATAGGATATACATTAGTAAAAAATATGTGATTCATTTTTATATTTATGTATGTTTTAATGCATATTTCTTGGTGTATTATTTGTGTATTATACACATGATGCACATATATATACAAATTAAGTATAAGGTACAAATCATAGTATTAGTAGGAGATTAATGTGCAATTTTATATAGTAATGAGTAAACAGTGTTTACATACATCTTACAAGTAGGTAGTATGTTTTTAAAATTTTTGGCGGTAATATGATTAATTAAGCAATCAAGAACAATATGGAGGAGTATATAACTTGTACATTGTGTTTAGGAAGTTGTTCTGATGAAGACTGTTTAGCACAGTTGAAAGAGCTTAACCTATGTATGTGTTATCTGTGAAGTTTCTATATTAAATACTTTTCATCTTTTGAACGAGCAGTGATTCTTCCGTGTCAGCATTCTGACTTTTGTTACGTTGTTGGCGTTTATCTACAATTTCAGGTATTATAGTTTCATGGTTAATTTGTTGGGATATCCAATACAAGATGCTTTTAGCAGTATCAGTGTTATTCCCAGCTAGTATATAAATTTCTGTTACAGATATAGTTTTCCTATTTTGGATTTTTAGGGATATTAGAAGTGCAGCATTGTTAAATTGTGGTATTTCTATCTTTAATTTCTCCTAATCTTTTGGGTTTTTAATACAATGACAGGAATGGCTCACATTCCTAAGTCAAATATCATGACAGGAATGGACCACATTCCTAAGTCAAAGTATGATTAAAGTTCATGAAATTAGTATTGTTTCAATCTTTGATGTTAGGCAGAAGTGTAGCACCCACAATGACCCATTGTTCCTACTACTATTGGAACTGTCTGGGTATCTTTCTTCCACATTGCTCTCATTTCTGCCTGCAAATCTTGGTATTTTATGACTTTATGTCTCTTTGTACACAAGACACTGTAGTCACTGAGTGAAGCAATTTCAATAATCAATGCTACTTTGTCTTCTTGTCATGGACCACTGTATCTGGTTTCCACACATCTATCTTTTAAACTTTTGGTAATGGGTGATCCCATGTAATGTAAACCTTGTCATTTTCTATGATGAATTGTGGCTTATGTTTCCAGTGTTTTTCAGCTACTTCAACATTATAATGTTTGCACAATCCCCAGTGCAACAGTCTTGCTACATTATTATGCATTTCAGTGTACAGTCTTTCTGCCATTAGTATATCACGACCATCAACAAGGTATGCAACTGTTTCCAATTCTGTTTCACAAAACCTACATTTGTCTGTTTCTCCCACATGTTCAATGGACTTTGCAAACCAACAGGTATGTTAATTCTGATCAATATGAGGTTCTTCCAGGAGTTTTCTATACTTGAAACTATATTTATGCATTTTCCATATTTCATGATTTCTCATCTGATCCTTCACCTTATATTCTTTCTTTTGTTTTTTGGCATATTCATTTGCTGCCTGATTTTTATCTACTTCTGGTTTTATTTTCATTCCCGCTTGATGCCGATATGCTTCTGCTAGACTAAGAAGTGAAGTCATCTTATATTTATTCTCCTCATGTCTCAAAACTTTTACTATATTTGGGTATTGTGAGGTCAGCAGATATGTATGTAGTCCCACAACTGCAGATCTATATATGTAATCAATTTCAAGTAGGCCCATACCTCATTCGGAACAGGGAATATATAATCTTGGTATGCAATAATTTTTATAAATAATTTCATGAGCATGAAGCATCCATCTTGTTTTCCTGTTTAATCTATCCAAAACTTTTTGGGGCCAGTCAATCACTCCAAAACTGTAAATTAGGACAGGAAGAGCAAATTGGTTTATAGCTTGAATTTTGTTCCTAGATGGCAACACTGCTTCCAGGATTAATTTAAGTCTTCTAAAATATTCCTAAGTTTTATTCACATTTCTTCATATTTTATTGTTGATCCTTCATCAATTCCTAAATAAGTTCTTTTATATCACACTCTTGTCCCAAACTGATGTTTTCTTGGTACTACAGATTTCCTGCTTTGAAGGTTGCTTTTTCACATTTATCAAGACCAAATGACATTCTTATATCATCTGAAAAAGTTTTGACTACTTACAGCTGTGCTTTCAGTTCCTCATCTGATGAGCTGTGCAGTTTCAAATCATCGACAAAGAGAAGATGAGAAGTCTTTATATTTTGCTGCTTTCTGGGAGCCAAATTATTGCCATGACCTAACCTGTTAAGCAGACAGCGTAAGGGTTAAGGGCAAGGCAAAAGAGCAAAAGTGACAGAGAGTCACCCTGGAATATCTCCCTTTGGATTTTTATTCCTGGAATAATAATTTGCCCTTTATCATGGCTTAACTGAAAAGTGGTTTGCCACTGTTTCATGGTCGCTGTGATGTAATTTATCAGTGCAGGGTGCATCTTATACATTTTTAGGCACTATTTTATCCATGAATGTGGGATACTGTCAAATGCTTTCTTGTAGTCAATCCATGCCATACATAGATTCTTTGCCTTTTTACAGTTCTCCACTATGACTTTATTTAACAACAAATGATCCTTTGTTCCATATGGCTTTCTTTTATTGCCTGTTTGTTCTATTGCCATAATTGAGTTTTCTTCTAAATGATTATAAACTCTGTCAGCATCAATTCCAGTGTATAGTTTATACGTCGTTGGAAGGCAAGTTATTGGTCTATAATTTTTAGGGTAGCTTGCAGGTTCGCTCTTAAGTAGGAGAATTGTTTTACCTGTTGTTAGCCACGTTGGTGTCTGTTTGGGATGCACATATAAATAATTCTCACTCATAGCTAAACCTTTGTGGAAAGATGTTAATACTTTAAAACAGAAGTTAGGTACTACATGTGGGCCTGGAGTTTTCCTGTGGGTATTTCCTGTGGGAGTAAGGACGATGGTTGGCAAATTTATATAGATGATCACTACACCACCTGCAGGCTTGTTTTGTCTCTCATGACTGAGAATTTCGCATCCTTGGGGGAAGGAGGGGGTGGTCTCATTATCCTTTATTTATTTTTTTAACCAGGTTTCGGTAGCTATAACTACATCAGGAGTGCATGTGGTAAGGCAGGCATGCATGTCATGGATTTTATTGCACATTCTTCTTTGGCTCATATTTAGTAAGGTGAGTTTGCGTTCTGTTTTTTGTTGAGCGGTATTAGTAACAGGTTTATTTTGGTGCTGGAAGTGATGTTTTTATGCACAGTGGGACTTGGGTTGGGGTGAATCTCTCCACTATTTTTTTTTAATTGATATTCTATTCTACTTTCTATGCTAGATTAAAAGAAGACACGGAATTTATGCCAAAGTTTGTCCCATGTAAATGAAAGACTCTTGGGATGACTAGGTTACAATAAATTATAACTTTAAATTTAGATTCCTTTGGATTGGAACCTATAGCACAACCGTACCATCTGCATAAGCTAGTCAATACCGAAGCACCATGTAAACTGATCCACCTAACTGAAAGAACTGTAAAGGTAGGCCCACTATCCTAATTACCCCCTGACCTTAAAACAGCACCACTTCTTATCCCTTCAAAGCAAAACAGAGCTGGTACTACTTGTACTCATTCTATCCGTCCTAACCACCACTCAAGAGTATGACAGAAGTTTTTTTTTTGTCTTTGCAATTGTTTGACCAGTCAACCAAACAGGACCATTCAAAAGAAGCACAACCAAGCCAAAGTGGGCCAACCTTTCTATTAAATTAGTAATCACAAAGCCACAGGCTATATGGGTACTTTGTTCAATCATTTTGGATTCTTAAGTAACTGTAAGCCTCAATATTTTTTTGCAATAGTAAGCACATTCTTTGCAGATGGAAGACCCCCATCCTCCTGTAAATGCTCATTTTAAGTTTAAATGCCTAAACCTGCTAAAACATATTGTATCTTGATTCCTGTAAGCCTACTATCAATACCAGTGCTGATTACACCATTCTCATGGTTGCTGGTGTTGTTTGACAGTATGAAAAAAGATATTCGAAAGATTATTCTTCTGAAGCAGGTAGTTTTGTGGCAGTGAAATGCACTTTCTTGCTATCACAAGAGCTCTTTAGTCCCCTCATATGGAACGAAATCTGGAAATCCTCATGCTAATGATGATGATAACAGTCATGCAGATACACCAATCATTCAGGTAAGGACAGATGGGATATCACAGGGATGTCACAGCTAAAGCATGGGCTGCTTCCAGTATCTTATGTAACCTGAGAAATTGTACAATAATTCTAAATTGTAGAGGGGTCATTCAGACATTGGGCCGGATTCACGAAACCTCTGTGTAAGACTTAATATGTCTTACTCGGAGGCTGCAGTTGAACGGTATGACGTCAGCGTGCCATGAATATTCATGAGGGCATGCTGACTCATCCGTAACTCTTACACGGACTGAGTAGGCAAGCAGGGGGCATGTCCGACTGCCGAGCAGTCTAAAAGTCCCCGCCCCTGCAAGGTTTTAAAAAGCATAATGTCAACAGACAAGAGCGAGTCCACTCAAATGTACTTGCACCCAACACCACATTCCCTGACACTGTAAACCCCCATCAGAGTTATAAAATGGAAAAAATATATTTTTTTTTAAATCCACGATATAGCTGCCTGTATTTGCGCTGGTTTGTGCGGATGTGCCCATTGCTTAACCACAGTTAGCAATTGTGACATTGAAGAGCATATAGGATCTACTTATGCAAACTAATGCAAATAGCAATAGTGTAATTGTAGAACATATGCACAAAGAGAAGGCATTCACGGTTTGAGTGCCACCACTCCCCTTCTTATTTATGTTTTAAATCAGTATTTGAAATAATACCAGACAAATATGATTAAAATTTCATTAAAAGCAGTGACATGGCCAATGTATCAGCGGACAAAATATATATTTTTAAAAGACCCAGATTTATAATAGCCTGCCATTAAGCAACATTTTACACAGCTAAACACAGGTGCCCATAGTTTAATAGTGCTATACCCATCTAAACAGAGGTGCCCATAGTTTAATAGCACTTTATACAGCTAAACAGAGTTGCCCATAGTGAAATAACACTTTACCCAGCGCAATAGAGTTGCCCAACATTTAAAAACGCTTTACCTAGTGCAATGTGTTTGCACGGATGTGAGTGCCACGCCAACCAGGGCACCGTAGGGCACAGGGGAGCAACGTAGAGCTAAGTTGCTTAAATGCAGCCACACCCCCTAGCCTGTCTAGACAGTATTAAAATAAAACAATGACAAGGTTCGAACCCAGGACCCTGTGCATCATTATCAAAGTACAGAACCACTAAGCCATGACAATATAGAGGAAGCAGCCACTATTAACATACATAAACCTAGGAATGGTAGTCTAACCATCACTAAGCAGGTCTGCAGTCAGCCGAGAATTTTACAAAACGGCCAATCACAAAAAAGTGTGGGAAATGCGGCATATTTAAGCCCCACAGGTGGGAATACACACCATAACTGATTGTAGCTCACATCTGCGGTCAGAATGTCTGGTGTTGGAGAGGGAGTGCGCTTCCAAGCACAGAGATGGGGCACCGAGGAGTCCAAATACATGGTTTGGCTCCTAGTCCACCATCACAAGGCAAGACTCCTGCAGGGCCAGTTCCAAGAGATGGAGTACAAGGCAGAGGCTTGGAACCGGTTAACTTGTGACCTCACCAGTGCCACAGGCGTTCCTCGGACTGGTGAGCAGGTCCGTCATCACCATGCGGACCTGAAGAGATGAAAGGAGGACCGCCTGAACCAGTAAATACAGGAGGCCTGTGGGATGCGGGATGCCCCACAACTGAGTATGTAGCTATGGAATGTAGTATGTAAGGATTTAAAATCGAGTATGTATAATGGATAGGAATGTCTCAATATCCCTTCATTTACTTTACAGCTACAGGTGACCGCGTTGCGAATCAGCAAGCCTATGAAGATAGGCTGCTAAGGCTGCGCTGCCAGGCAGGTTAGTGATTATTCTGCATGTATTGTTATATAAAATATGGGAGAGAGCATGAAAGAAAGTGGTGTAGTCCAATAATACAGCCATAAAATAGACTGAATAAGTCCTCTGCATATACTGTCAGATAAAAACATTAGAGAGGCAGAAAAAGAGTGTAGTAACCCATTAAGAAAGGTAACAAATGTCTGGAATAATATCTCTGCAGGCACTGTCATATAAAAGAATATGTGAGTGAGCCTTAAAAAAGAGTGTGCTAACCTATTAATAAAGGTATAATATGTCGAGAACATGTCTGCCATATATACCGTTAAAACAAATAAAGGAGTGAGCCTGTGGAAAAGTGTGTAATGTCATTAATAAAGGTCTAAAACCCAGAGTGTGTCTGTTTCACTTAGTATGAAATGTTGTTGTACCCTTGCATTATTCAAATAGTAATGTGTTAGAAAGTGCTGGCAACCCAGAGTTCTGCAGTCCCATCTAAAGTGGGTGATGGAAGTGCTAGTAGCTGTGAAGTAAATATACAGTCCTTAACAGTCAGTTGCTGGCTGACATGCATAAGTAAATCTGGCACACGAGTACCATGCTAATATGTTCCCCAGAAATGTAAGTGTGCTTCAATAAATGCAGGGTTCTGTACAATTTAAAGTGAAAATGTCATGTGAAAACATCCAGATATGTAGATAAAGAAATATAAATGCAACCATGAAATATGTAGCAGCAACATCTGCATCCTGGACAGTTAGTATGTGAGATATAGGTCAAGTATAGATTAAACTAGCCAAACCCACTACACAACCTAATGCATGTTGGCAAGTGTAATAGTACATGTAGGGAATATACACCTGCAGTCACTAGGAATGTAGTGTAGAGTAAAACTGTTTATAAGATGTTAACAGAGGTTTTTTCTACACCCTACTGTTTGTACATAAACCATACAATTCCACACCTCAATAAGTTTGTGTAATCTTAAATATTTGTTGGGATATATGTGCAATTGTTCTATAAATATTTGCACTCATGTAGATGCATGTGCCCTGTTCAAACACCACGTTCATGGTGGCCTGTTGCTACCAATCATCCCTGCATGCATTTGGAATAACCACTGTTATTCAATATATGCATGTGTTATGTTTGCTGTTCAACTGTTGGAACTGTGGTGTGTTGGGTTAATGGGAATATTACTGCATGCTGTTACAACTAATCTGGAATATTGTTGTTTATGTTGTAATGCAACACACCTAATCACAGAACGTATGGGAAGGCCGGTCCCAGCAGACCCACCTGTCCCTCCTCAGTTGGCGAGTGCACCTGGCACCAGTGGCTCTGGTGCCCAGCCCAGACCCCCCTCCTCCGTTGGTCCTGTGCCACCTTCAGGTGGAAGCAATGCAGGGGATGGGGCTCATCCCCCCTCCCCGTGCAAGCATGGGTGGAGAAGGGCCACCCGTCACCCTTCAAAGGGTCCGGGTTGTGGTGCGTAGGGAGATCCAGCGTTCAGTTGCTGATCCCCAACACCAGCTTGAGGCGAGAGTGGCACTTCTCATGGGTGAGCCTGCTCGTCCTACTCAGCCCCCAGCACAGCCACCCTCGGGGCTGTGAAGGTGCAGTGGTGACTGCCCATGGGTGGGGATCTCAGTTCCACTGTTACCATCTGTGGGCTCTTGGGCTTGCGATTTCCAAACAACCATCCCCGTCAATTGTGTTCACCCACCCCATGTGTCAGATTCTGCCCCTGTATGCATCTTGTTTGTCTTGTCTGTTTACCTCCCTAACCTACCTCCCCAAATATACCTACTTCCCCTACCTCACTTACCACTCTCACCTAAAAAAAAAAAAAAATGGGCAATCTGTACCCAAATAAAAAATACGCCCCATACATAGCTTCCCATTTTGCACACATGTCCATAGGACATATACACCTATAATTCTAATTGTCAGTGCAACAAACTATATTGTCCTCACCCCTCTCTCAGGGGTGGAAGGTCTCAAAACTCACTCCATATTTTCAACATATGCACAGCTGTTGCTGTTAAAGAAATGGGCAGGTATGGGCCTTCCCTGCACCCTTCCTGCACATCCTGAGCTTGTTTTCCTACTGTCTTTCCCTCTCTGTGCCCCCTTTTTCACCACTTTCCTGTCACCCCATTTGCTTTTCTTTAAAAGAAATTAGCGCGGGGGTTAGTGAGGGTAAGCACTTTTAAGCAGTAGTTAGCGGGGGTGCGTGAGTGTGAGATTGTGTGCACTTAGCTAAGCATCGCACAAACCTGGGCAAACCCGCTTACAACTGCTTAAAAGTGCCTTAGTCACTCTGTATGACAGGGCCCTTGTATTGCTCAGCAGCAAAATGAAAATACCCTTGCCAGTCTCGAACCCGGGACCTTGGATTCACCAGTCTGCATGAAGTACCACTAAACCACAGCAGATACACAGTATCATAGTGCTAAAAGCAATTTAACATGCATTACCATGAGTGAATGTAAAGGGAAAATAGGAATGGCATAACACAAATCTTGTTCTGTGGGCCTTAACCAGCAGGTGCTGTTGAATTGCATGACATGACTGTGAAAAGAGAATCAGCCATGCTAGTAGGGAATAATGTTACAGTAACACCTTACAAACTCCACACAGTATCAGAGCAGGATAAACACTGGCATATTAGCATAGGTCACAGGCCAGACCTCCCAACAGTGACTGCTCTACAGTGATGACCCTGATTAGTAAACAAATGTTAGCTGTGCCCCTCTGACTCTCTGTGAAATGTACTAACAGTGGGCAGAAAGGTGCTGAATCTCACTTCATAACAAATGTCAATAAGTGAGAGTAGACATCGCTTGCACGTCAGAAAAGGTGTAGTAATAGAAATGCTCTGAATCATCCAAAGTCTGAACTGAAAAATATCAGAGCTATATCACAGGTGTATCCCAGTTATATGTACCTTTCCCTGAGGCTGTTCAAATATATACATGAGAGTATCTGAGGCCTGGAAGAGTCAGAAACACACAGGCATATCAGCTTGTCTGCTGTTACACACTCTGCAAATAGCAAATAGCTGTAGAATGAATTCCACAAGCATGCCCTTATGTAGAAGTGCAACATAGAAATAGCAAAAGATGTAGCCATGTACTGCTAGCAACCACCTGTGACAATGCCATTGTTCAGGTGCTGAAAAGACTGCTGTGGTGCACAGTCAAAGAATACTAAGCTGACCTCTGTCTACCATCTGGATATGTCCACAGGTGGGAGCTACTCAGACAGACTACACGCCTTCATAGACTTACAGGTACACAGCAACTCTGCATGTTCAGCAAGATAAACATCACACGATAATAAATAATGCACACTGCAGTTCTGCACCCCTACCCAAAGGTACTATATACAGTAGTCAGGCACAAACAAGGGTGTAGGTAGGCATACACAGTACAGAAATATGTCCAGTCGTCCTGAGTAGACTGTGCTAATGCCAACACAAACCACAAACTGTTCAGATGTGAGCAACGTACTAATGACAGTACAGCTGTTCACAAACAGTGCATGTGCCTGATATTCATAATTGGTAGTACAACATACTTACATGTCCTCACCACTCTCTCAGGCGTGGTAGGTTTCAAATATCCCACCTAATGTATTGCATATGCACAGCTGTTGCTGGTAAAGAAATGGGCAGCTATGGATCTTCTCCACACCCATCGTGTACATTCCAAGCTAGTTTCCCTACTGTCTTCCCCTCTTTGAGCACCCTTTATCACCAAATTCCTATCTCCCCATTTACTTTTCTGTCAAAGACATGAGCACAGGTGTTAGCGGGAGTGAGCACTTGTAAACAGTAGTAAGTGGGTTTGCACCAGTGTGTGCATGTGTGCACCTAGCTTAGCATTGCTAAGATATGTTAAGCTCTGCCAAGCTTAGCTTACTGTTGCTAACATAAAATGAGCGAAGCTAAGCTTAGCTTAGTACTGCTAAAATACAATAAGCTGAGCTAAGCGTTGCTTAGCATCGCTAAGCGTCGTGCAAACCCGCGCCAACTCACTTACAACTCTTAAAAGTGCCTTTGTCACTCTGTATGACAAGGCCCTTGTATTGCTCAGCAGCAAAATAAAATACCCCTGTCAGTCTCAAACCCCACACCTTGGACTAACGAGTCTGCATGATATACCCCTAAGCCATAGAATATATCCAATAACTGGGTGTTGAAAGAAATATAACATGCATTGCAAGGAGTGCATGTAAATGGAAAATAGGAAAGCTATAGGAATACATTGCAATAAAGAAATATGACATGCATTACAAGGACTGAATGTAAAGGGAAAATAGGAAAGCCATAGGAATACATTGCAATAAAGAAATATAACATGCATTACAAGGACTGGATGTAAAGGGAAAATAGGAAAACCATAGGAATACATTGCAATAACTACTGTTGTATGCCAGTTAATTCCCTAATTCCAAAAGAAAGTACATACTCCCATTTATCCAGTGTTAGCATTAGGAGGTGTGAGTAAACGTACACACTGAGAAGAGTGTACTTGAAGAGGCAACAGTCAGATTTCAGTACAACATGCATTTCACTGGCTACAACCCAGCTTCAGATATGAGACATATACCAACCTTCTGACTAACACAACAGTGTCCACAGCAAACAAGCATGGTCCCCACCTTGCAAAACTGAAAGGCCTATGCCTACCTAACCTATCATTTTATAGCAGTGCCCTGAAATCACAGTGAGAACTCCAATTGCCACACAGCAGGCTGCATGCAATTACTAAATGGTGGGAACCAAATGGTGCAAAGGCCATCACATGCACATGTGCAGATACCTAAAAAAGCAACCTGTACTTGCTGTCCACACATGCAATAATATCATTGCAGCAACTGGAGAGAGAGAGAGCGAGCGAGAGAGACAGACAGTCAGACAAACAGTTGGAGAGACCATACCAAAAAAAAAAAAAAAACAAAGGCGGTTGGAGACACCGACCAACTAAAACAAAAAATAAAACAAACAGAGGCAGTGGAGGACACCGACCTAAACAAATAAAAATAAAAAAACATCAACAGGTACAACAGACTAAGGTGAGAAATACAAAGGTAAAGTATGACACAGATGTATTTGCTGGCATCCGAATGATGTGTCTGAAGGGTACTCTACATTCTGTGAACACTCCTTATGTGGTAGCAGTCTGTATCTATATGTATATGCAGATGTGCATAGGGCAAGGGACATATTGCAACTGTTAGTGAAGGCTGGACATATATATGTATTTGAAGGTTGCTATGTGCACATATCTATGTAGGTTGTAGTGTGTGGCATTGAAAACAGCAAGCAGCGCAGGTATATGTCATGTGGTGGTTAAATGATGTGGGACTGAGTTACCGCCAGTGTGGTCTGCTACGGCTATACGGCCTGAGGACAGCGAAATGCATTCTGCACAACACTGTGCAATATTATTACATAATCGTATGTCTCACAACTGTTCCATAATTGCTATTCCCACCATGAAAGGTGGCCAATATATCTGCATATATGTGCATGTATATGTACAGCAGTGGCTGTTTACAAGTATGTGTGTGTATGCATATATATATATATATATATATATATATATATATATATATATATATGTATGTGTATATATATATATATATATATATATATATATATATATATATATATGCATATATACATATATAGATATATACACACACACACACACACACACATATATATATATATATATATATATATATATATATATACATATATACATATATATACACACACATATGTATTTCCCATATGGTCATAGGGCTTTCCCATATGGTCTAGCGGTTAGGATTCCTGGTTTTCACCCAGGCGGCTCGGGTTTGACTCCCGGTATGGGAATGTGTGGGGGTTGGGAGGGTGGCCTAATGGTTAAGGTGTTTGCCTTACAAACGCAAGGTGCAGGGTTTGAGTCTCACAAGGGATAATTAGCTAGGCTTAAAATGGCTCACAAGGGTTGTTAGTCTAGTACTAATCGATGAATCGACGATGAACGATACACACATATATATATATATATATGGATATATATATATATGGATATATACATATAGATATATAGATATATGCATATATATATATATATAGATATAGATATATGCATATTTACGTATATATATATATATATGTATATAGATATGTATATATAGAGTGATATATAAATGTATATATATATATATATATATATATATATATAGTGAGAGAGGGAGACACAGGGTCAGACGTATTGCAACAGGTGGACTGAACACCAGTGTTGATACTGCAGTGCCATACCCCATTCCAAAACAGTTTACCCACTAACTACCAGATAGGTGGTTGCCTAACTAACACTGAAGGTGTCAGAAGGGAACATGGGACACAGGTGGACAGTAGCCTCCCCTTTGATATTCACAGTGCCACACTAGTCTTGTAATCTGTCTACGTGGTACGTGTAATCATAAACAATATGTCATGTATGGAAATATAGGTCAGTGTTCCCCTGTACTCATCACAATGCCCCATGTGGTATGTACCTCACATGACAACTACAGCAAGTGGAAAGTCCACAGACATACCTCACAAAGGGTAATACTGTCCTGATACACATACCCTATGCAGACTGACTCACATAACCACAGCGACAGTGCATTGTATACAGGCCACCCAGAGGTTACCTCTGCCAAACATACAGAGGCATGCCACACCCATAGCAGTCAGACAACCACCATGTCAACACCTCACAATCCCACCGGGCTACATGGCCTAGGTCCCTAGCCCCCGCAACATCACTAAACAGCACATGCTGGAGGGATAGGCTCCTACTGGCAAATATGCCATACTCTGGAGTAAACCACACAGCATGAACAAACAAGGCTCCACAATAGCAGATGTCAGACATACCCCTGATGATTATCTGGGGGATAGGTAACACGCCCAGGGAATCACCTCTGTGTATCCGGTTGACAGGAGGAAGTGAAATCTAATTACATGTGTGTCACAGGCCAGGGTAGCATATGGCTAGGTTGCTGTAGGCCCCAGGGACAATAGCGTATTACCTACTTATGACACAATGCACACAGACATGTATACAGTGAAATACCAGCTATGTGAGGTGGAATGACTGTGACAGTGAATGTGTGCAAGGTCTGTGATGGTGTGATAGCTAGGAGTGAGGTTGTTTCCATCACGGTCGTTTGTGTCCTACGTGTGAGGCCAGAGAAAGATGTGTCAGTTATTGGGATGCAGACATAGTAGGATGGTATATGTTGTGACGTAGGTTCTTGTGTATGACTGTGGTGTCCCATCATAGGCTGATGCAATACATGTATGCTCAGTAAGTGGTACTGCTGGTGACTCCATCCGACATTAGAACTGTTGTACCACCTGAATCTGTAGGCATAAACAACACAGTATGGTGTATGTTCACATTCCCTGGTAACACTGTCTTATGTGTTTCCTGCAGTCTGCACAAATTACATTCCTCAGGCATAGGCATGTGTAAGTAGGGGCACACAGTACTGTAAGGTACATAGCAAATGCTCATCTGTGTTAGCATACATTTGTGTATGGTATGAATGTCTGATGTGTGTGTAATGATGCCTGTACCATGTCTGCAATCACATGTGTGATGCAGGGTTTGTGTGTGTACCTAGCAACATGTATACTCTGTTACAGCAGTATGCCAGCTATATTAACAACTGTGCACAATATGTTAGGTAGGGGTATGGCATCAATGACTAGGGTGGGTTACTGGTTATACTGTAACTGTACTTCACATTCATTGCAATGGATGACATATATTTACATGCATCAGCTTGATATGTACCCCCCTGGCAAGGCTGTGCATTGGATACCAAACAGTGAGCCAAGTACTGGTGTATACTGGTGTGTCATATGGAGTGTGGCAGGCACTGTCAGCCAGTTGTGGGCTGAGCACTGATATGTGGTATTGAATGTGTGTATCCTCCGACAGATGAACAGATGCTATATATGGCAGTTAACTGATATCTGTACTGTATAATGTTAAGTGTGCCACATGACCTGCTCACACATATCGTTTACTTGTCTTCCAGGCTTATGGCTCATCACAGGAACCCCTGCTACACAGCTGCAGAGGAACAGGAAATCCACCACAGCCTGGTACAGCATTATACCCTGCTGTTTTCAAGGGCCAGCCAGCACCAGCAGGAGCGTACTGCACTGTGGCAAGAACTTGCTCGTCGGGTAAATGACATAGGCATGCATAACCGGACATATGAGCAGGTATGCCATCACTGCAGTGATTTAATCAGACATGTCCGGCGGTGTGCTTCTGATATCCACAGACAACAGCTTACCACATGTGGTGGGGTGGCCATACACCCCCCCCTCACCAGAGTGGAGGAACTTCTGCTAAGTGTGGTGGCTCCTAGCCTACAGCAACAACAACATCACACATGTGTCATCATGGAGGCCGGAGCCACCCAGCATGGACATGGAGTGTGCAGGTAACATGCTCTAGCTGTAGACTACGGTTACCTGTATTGTTAGATTATGCATGTGTGAGATGTGTACTGTGTTTAGCAGTTGTGCTGCCTATTGTGTGCAATACTGATAATTTGAATAGTATCTGTACACCTATGTTGTTCTACTGTAGTTTAGCACACTCACAGTAGCAATGCCAAAGGTGGGGCCACTGACAAACTGTGTCATATTCTTGCAGGTCCCTCTGGTGTGACAGCAGGGCAGACGTTACATGCTAATGAGTATGTTAACACTTTAAACTTGGTATTGAACTGTGCATGTCATAGGTGAGGTGTAGGCCATGTACACATAACACACCTATGCATAATGCATGTTGTGCATGTTTGCTGTGAGACGTGAAACATCTCAGTAATGTCAGTAGCTGCCTCGCTCACATGCAATGCACAGAGCATCAGACACAAATGTGGCATCACTGTTCTGCACATTGGATAGGCATAGTTGACACACATGTACACAACATAACATGTTTGTCATAAGCAGTACACCTCAACATGCTACACATAGTGTAACTGGACACCCGCTGCCAGGTCACACTTCAGTACCCCACATGTCATCCACACACCACACATACCATACCCAATGGGTAGGGACCTAGCATGGGGCTGTGCAACACATAACACAGTCATGTTAGGCAATGGTTCCTATTGGACACCTCACACACCCTTGTGCAATGTGGCTGTGTAATTGGGAACTTAGCCATGGCACTGCGGTTCAGGTACAGCTTGCTAGGCGGTGGTCTAGCACACTTTAGTGGCCTTGAGTGGCCACATGATGCATGATGATGATGGCTAATGGTACTACACCCCATACTGTTACAATGGCCATGTCCAGGATTGGTATCTCATCACGTATACATGCACCACCCATCCTGTGTGTGTACATAGCATGCATGTGCTACACCTGTGTCCACAATTATCTGCTACAGACACAGACACTGCAATCAATCAGACATGGAAATCCATGTGACACATAGATAACACACACAGCCATGGTACGTATACCTGTGTGTGATGGTGCACAGGACAATGCAGAGCTTATAATACTTGCACATAAATGTGTCCTTGTACACATTGTGTTCCAGGGTGTAGGCAATCACTGAACATGTACACACATGCACCACAGCCATGTACACTGTCATCAACTATGGCTGTCTACACTCACACTGCATGGACTTGAGCAACACTTATTCTGCATGCTGGCACGTGTGTGTGATTGTTTGCCTTGTGATAATGTCACCCACCTTCAACCAGTATTGGGTATGATTTGGAAGTCTGTTGTGTGTGTGTATCTGCTGTAGTGAGGAGTGTGCATGTGTTCCTGTGTTCCTGTGTGCATGTGTTCCTGTGTGCCTGTGTGCATGTGTGCATGTGTGTATGTGTGCATGTGTTCATGTGTGCATGTGTGCATGTGTGCATGTGTTCATGTGTTCATGTGTACGTGTGTGCATGTGTGCATGTGCAGACCGTAATGTGTGTTCCCTGTCTTCCTCTCACAGGTGCTGAGGTAGGGCTTGGCGAAAGCAGCAGGCGACCTGAAGCCACTGCCATGGATAGTGGTGATGATGAAACATGTATTTTGGCACAGGGAGATTTGACAGGGTCTGTCGTTGGTCCACCAATCGACAGTACACAGCATTCAACCCTATCTATGCGCACACTCATACTGCCATTACATCCCTAACACCAATGGCCATAGGGGAGGGACAGCATACAGTTGGCATTGACCAGGAGAGTGTGGTACCCATGGCACATGCATCCCTTCACAGCAGCCATAGTCCCGCAATGGTACCACATAGGCGGAGGTCCAGGGGTTCTCAGGGGAGCACCACTGGACATATTGCCCCTGGCAGGCATGCCCTCACAGGTCTTACGGATGACCACTATGTTCCGGGCTGTAATGCAGGCTCAGGCACATATGGAACGTTACACCAGGCAGGGACTTAGGGTGCAGAGGGCACATAACACCGCTATCAATGACAGCATCCGTGACCTTGCCAGTGCCATCCGGACATACACCGAGGTCATTGATAGATGTTGGGGGGAGACAATAGATGCCCTCCACAACATGTCTTCCTCAAGCCAGGACCGTGCGGGATGGTTGCGACATCGACGTGGACGCATACCAGCAACAGTAACAGCTGGCAGTGGTCGCAGACAGCCCACAGCTCACAGCCACTCCCGTAGTGGCAGTACCAGCCCAAGCAATGCTGGGGCTGGCCTGTCCATTGTCCGTGCCAGTAGACCACATGCACGTGGTTCTGGCCAGTCCCATCAGGGACATGGGTCCAGTCATCATACCTCTGCCTCTGATGACAGTACCCAGTCAGGGTTGGTACCCAATACCGTCCATAGCACCCCTGCCAGGCACAGGTACTGTGTCCGTGGCCGGAGACAGTTATCTGTACAGCCAAGCAGGTACAGTCTGTGGCTGTCCCACAAACTACCGTATATGGCAGCCACATGGTGGAGCTGTGTGCATGCAGACGCACACACATTAAGCAAACAACTAGGGTTCACACATACACACACACATTACATCAACATTGGCCCATGCTGTACTGTTGTCCCACACACACACACACACACACACACACACACACACACACACACACACACACACACACACACACACACACACAAGGAAGTCTAACTACATCCTTGTAGGTATATCTGAGCAGACATTATGCATCAAAGCTCTGTTTGTCACTGTAGCATTGTTTACACCACTGTTAGGTCTGAGTATGTATTATCCACCCATGTGCCACTTGGCTGATGTGTGATGTGTTGCCAGCATGTGTTAGTGAGTGGACAGTACGCGTGTGATGTGTGAAGTACAGATTAGCAAGTGTACATCTGTGAACATGGTGGGTGCGCACTGTCTGGATGTACGTGCATAGTGGACACATGGGACGTGTGGCATACCCTGCCGTACACATTATTAACATCCCATTGCATCTTTCAATGGCCAGTATGCATTCTACTACAGTTATGTACTAACATGGCTAGACGTGTGTATGACATGGGTTGACACTATGCTGTGGGTGATACCGTTAATATCAGTCAATGATTTGTGGTCTGGTAGTATACACAACCTCAACAGCATGACTATAAGCAATCATTGGATGATGTCCTGACAAATGACAAATGACACACAGTAGTAAGGAACCCAGTATCAATTGGATCCTTCCGGTACTACACTATAACACTAACCAGTGGTGATGACCGCCACTCATTACTGTGACCACACCTGTGTGTCATATAGCCTCCTTAGGTACATGCAGACACACTAGGGATGTGTCCATCCAAATCTGGGAATGCATGGAATGGCCTACAATGCATTCCTTGAATGGGACGCATATCCTACACAAGGGTATCATACAGACAGATACCTGTTGTGTAATACATGCTGTATAGCATTAAGCCGACTATGGCATAGTCATCCTCATGTACTAAACATAGTATTCCATCAGTACAACACCGGTGGTAGCCCTCAACATGTATGTCGGGTACTATTGTGTACATACAGACACATGTTATGTCATGTGTCCCTTCATATCCACATATCCATAGGTATTGTGGAGTCCCAAGGTGTATCACAGACATTAGAGGCCTGAATGCATATCCACAAGGCAGTTGTACACCTATAAAGACTGTCCATTCTTGGCAGACTTTGTTGTGTATGACCATGTCTGACATATACCCCAGCCATATACCCTCACTCACACTACTCTTAAGTAACTGTCATGGGTGTGTGTGCCACAGATGACCTTGGTCACAGAACACGACAGTGGATGGCCATGTCACATACATACATATGTGACCTATGATCTGAATAGCAGCGGCACAACCTGTCAATGGAAACAAATATATTCATGTAGTATGCAGGCTTCACACCTATGTACTGATTGAGGGAACATGTACACATATATATTTGCCATGCAGATACCTGATGTCTGCAATGCACTTACTGTTGTCATCATACTATGTCATACCATAGTAAAAGCAAAACCCACATAGTGCTGACCAACAGTGACACACACACACAGTCAGCATTTGCAAGATTCAAACCCCTACCTAACAATGTTATGATACTAGAGAGGGACGCATTCACACGGCACACTGTTTGCTTTACTGGCTGGTTTGCCTTCTCCTGCTGTATTTGTAGGATGGTGACATCATCAGACTTTGGAGGTTTACCTTCTACTGCTGTATTTGTAGGATGGTGGCATCATAAGACTTTCCAAAGAGGAATGTACCTCTTTTACTGGGTTTTCCCAGTCTGCAAAAAGGAACAGCTCTCAAAGGAAATCGCACACACTTTGCAGGATTCAAACCCCTACCTACCTATGTTATGATACTGGAAAGAGACACATTAACACGGTGCACTATTTGTTTTACTGAGTGGTTCTCTTTCTCCTGCTGTATTTCCAGGATGGTGACATCATCAGTCTTTCCAAAGAGGAATGTACATCTTCTAGTGTGTTTTCCCAGTCTCCAAAAAGGGCATTCCTTTCAAAGACAATTGCACACATTCACACAGTCAACATTTGCAGGATTCAAACCCTACCTACCTAGGTTATGAAATCAGAGAGTGACACATTAGCATGGCGTGCTATTTATTTTACTGGGTGGTTTCTTTTCTCCTGTTGTATTTCTAGGATGGTGACATCATCAGTCTTTCCAAAAAGGAATGTACATCTTCTAGTGTGTTTTCCCAGTCTCCAAAAAGGGCATGCCTTTCAAAGACAATTGCAAACATACACACAGCGCCCCCCCCAAGTCAGCATTTGCAGGATTCAAACCCCTACCTACTTATGTTACAAAACTAGAGAAAGACGCTTTAACAAGGCACGCTATTTGTTTTACTTGGTGATTTCCCTTCTCCTGCTGTATTTCTAGGATGGTGACATCATCAGTCTTTCCAAAGAGGAATGTACATCTTCTAGTGTGTTTTCCCAGTGTCCAAAAAGGGTACTCCTTTCAAAGACAATTGTACACATACACACACCCTGCATTTGCAGGATTCAAACCCCTACCTACCTATGTTATGATACTAGAGAGAGATGCATTAGCACAGTACGCTATTTGTTTTACTGGATGGGTTCCCTTCTCCTGCTGTATTTCTAGGATGGTGACATCATCAGTCTTTCCAAAGAGGAATGTACATCTTCTAGTGTGTTTTCCCAGTCTCCAAAAAGGGCACGCCTTTCAAAGGCAATTGCATACCCGCACACACTGTTTGCAGGATTCAAACCCGTACTTAACTATGTTATGACACTAGAGAAAAACACATTAACACGGCATGCTATTTGCTTTATTTGCTGATTTCCCTTCTCCTGCTGTATTTATAGGATGGTGACATCATCAGACTGGCCATGGTGATGTGTGTACACTTTGTTTTATGCCATTCCAGGAATGGTCCATGTGGGTCAGCAGGTGTCAACAGCTTGAACATGACCTCAGTATCCTTACCTTGTGTGATCTATCTGTGGACACATTGACATTCCGTCATATGTCAACACATATTTATGCACAGCTTCTTGGTTTTGTGGATACTACATGTGTCTGGGATGTTAATAAAGGGCTATTCAAAGTCTATATGACACATGTGTAGATGTGTTCATTGATGTATATCCTGGGTTGCTGCCTTGCAAACAGTCTAGCATGTTTGGGAACCATGATCCGCACATGAACATACCACAGTTGGTAGAGTTGTGTGTGTGTCAGCTTCCAATAGCTCTGTTTATGACTGCAACCATGATGGACTCCATGACCTTGCAGATCAAACCTCATAGGCATACTGGACTTGACTTCCCATGGTGTGTTGTGCACCAACACTTGTGTGGAGTGCCATATGTAGCTGTGACACATTCAATGGTTCCACATCCTGTGTAGGGGGTGCGGCTCAGCTAACTGTTCAGGTGTATGATCTGTTTGTTCTGTAGTTTGTGCATGACACATATTGGGAATCAATGTATTCCACCTGCTGCCATGCTTTTGGCAGTGGGGGTAGCTGCTCATCCATTCTACATGTGATATCTCCTGGTATGATGATGTGGACTATTGTCAGTGGGAGATGGGTATGTACATATGGGCCTATCTGTCATGATGTCGGCATTGACACTCAGGTACAGTTGGCCCTGACTCAGGACATATATGTGTGTACATTGATATTTATGACATAGCTGAAGGAGGTGCCATGATTCAGTCTGGACTCCTTCTCAGCTCCTCTTTACAACACACTAACGAACATGAGCACTAATCCCTGTTATGCTCTTTTACACGCTTAACACCCTACTGATCCTTTGTGATCAGGCTACAGAGTATGTCATGATAATATCCTGGCATGTCCAGGGGTCAGTTTTGTGTGTACTCTTCAGTCCAGCTGGTGGATATTGTGATATTGACACAATGTCACATCTGCCTCATGTACACAGACAACCCTCTCCTCCTCCCGACAAACTCAGATATATGTGTGAGATGCACCTATATAGACATATACAGGGAGCTGAAGTCTCTCGACCCATGACTGGCACAGTGTATCAGGTGGTGAAGGTAACCACACACACACCACATATCAGTCTCACATATTCTCTAGCAACAGCACTCAAACCACATTAGCACACATTGACATACTCGGATGCTGTAAATGTACTCTACCTAAGCAGCAGAGGCCTCAAAAACAGACACACACACACCTGCTACCCCACTACAATACCCACATATCACTAAGTTCACAATGTCAGTGTGCCACACAGTCATTGCCCTTCGGGCTAAACAACACACCTAATACACTTGTAATAGGTGACACTTATGTTCAGACACACTGATGTACCACTCACCAGCCCTGACAAGGGAATAGTCACTTTGGGCTGTCTGTTGGGTGCCAGGATCTGCTGCATAACACACTCCAAAGCAAGTACAAGACTGGCACCATCATTGTCCATGCTGGTGTGTGCCACCTTAGATGTTACTCCCTGGACCACATGACATGATACATGGAGGTACACTCTGATCATGTAGCCCAGGCCATTATGACCCTGACATTGTCTAGCATCTTACACCCACCAATTATGATGTCACAGTATACGGACACACATATCACATTTAACAGTTGGCTAACAAATTTGTTTCATTCATAGGGGATACAGTGTCTGTCAGCATATGGTGACATGCTCAACATGCCACATAGCTTCACTATGGACAGCTTGCACCTGTCACCCTTGGACTTTGGTATGCTGGCTAAGGCTCTTGCTACCACCAGAGTGCCTTTTTTATTCAGGGCTCAGAAGACAAACCCACCTCCATAGACATTACAGGTTAAATGAAACTAAGGGTAATGCTGCTCAACAACAGTTGTGTTAACCTCATATTGTGGCCACTCAGGACTCTCCTCAGTATGGAGGAGAGCAATATCTGTGCACTGATAGACACCTGGTTCAGGCTCGGTTATGCACACCAGCACTACCAGGCTATGTTTCATACCATGCTGTCTGACAACAAGACTTGGAACAGACAACACAACTAGGGGGAGTATCCATATACATCACAGATACACACACCTCCAGGTTAGTAGCACTGCACAAAGCATCACAGACCATACATAGACAACTACCATTGTGCAATATTGCCTTTCAGTTTGTTGCCTGCTACAGAACACACTCCCAAACTCAGGAACCACACTCGGCTTTTGTGGGAACTATGGAGAATATGCAGGTCTTCACAGACACCATTATATTGTGTGACTTCATATACACACATACTGACTGGGGATACTACTCAAGCCCCGACAACCTCACCCAACAGCCACTACAATTTGTGGACTCATATGCTTTGGCACAACCAGTCAGCACAGCCACAAGGGGGAATACATATTGGATGTGCTCATCACCAACATGGGGACTCTATGTTCCACACCAGTGATATACCCCTCATTGGTAAGGTCAGAACATACATGTATCTTACAGGACATACATATACCCTCCACATACCCATCCTGGGTAATCTTGGTGAGCTTCTCACTTCACCGAAGCAAGGTGGTATCCTTCAGAGATCCTGAGACAGTGGCATATACAGCTCACACTATTGCATCCTTTACATACACATTCTATGGACACCTAGTTGACTGCATGGATTGTGTTCTCCCAAATAACAACAAGACCCACTACTACAATGGCAGCGGACCTGTCTGGTAGACCCCAGCCATTAATAAGCTGTACAACATCAAGAGGACGCTACTACATGATAGAGCACAATCCCAGACAGGGAAGGCATCTGTGATCTGTACTAGCAGATAGCTACAATCACTCATGAACTTTTCTAAGGGCCGCTTCTACCAGACAATTGCACCTGATATGTAGGACCATCACACGGCCTTCTTCAGTTATGTCAGGAACCTGAGTGGACACTCATTGATATGCTGTGAGTTACTGCATACTGACTAAACCTACCCTGAACCCACTGGCGTTGCCTACATCCTGGCAAACAGGTTCAGTGCAGATGTCTCCCACCCATCCCCCCTAAGGGGCAACTATCCATCCCAACAGAGTATAACCTCCCTGACATCACACAGTAACAGGTGAGTGCTGCCCTCCCTACAGCGTACATCACAGTATCAATGTGACCAGATGGTGTCCCAGCCTGCATCATACACGAGCATCATGACAAACGCAACCTTCACATTACATCACTGTTCAATATCGGAGTTACCACAGGATATGTACCCAAGGAATGGCATACTGCGACAGTGGTCCTGCTCCACAGAGTTGGTGCCACAACGGACCACAGACAATATTGCCCTATAAGCCTATGTGGCCTGTTCTGCAAAGCTATGGAGCATATTGTCATAGGACTCCTACACATAGACATCGAGAACCTACAGACACTGTGTCCTACTCATTTCAGCATTGTTGTGGGCAGATCTTGCCTCTTGAACCTGTAGCTATTCTTTAAATGGCTAACAGGTCCATCGACATAGGGACGGCTATCCACACAGCCTACCTGAACCTTGCAAAACCATTCAACACAATAACCCACTGGGCCATTATGCATAGGCTCACCAGCGTCAATTTTGACACATATCTCACACAATGGATTGATACCTAGATCAGGGATAGCACCCACATGGTGAGGATTGCAGGTGCCATGTCTGACTATACACCAGTTACACATGGCATCACACACAGCTTGGTCCTGGGATCTCTCTTGTTCAGTATATATTTGTCTTACGTACAGGCTATCACAGGGGAAATATGGCTGAACATGTTTGCACTTCACTGCAAACTGGGTGCCATTATCAACTCTCCAGCTGCCACATGCATACTCAATCAGGGTCTCACAGAGATGGATGACTGGTGCCTGAGCCATGGCCTACAGCTAAATGCCATTTGTTGCATAGTCATCCCCTTTGGGAGTAACAACATGCCCACACATTAACACATAGGTAGTACTCCATTACATACAGTAGGAGTTGTTAGGGTTTGGGGACATCACTTGTTCGTACTGTTGCCTTTAACATTCACATTGCCAAAGTGGTTAGACACACCTGCTATGTGTGCCACCTTATCCCATATGGTTTCACATCTAGATCGAGTGAGGTCATTGTGCCCCTATACTCATCACATCCATGCTTGGTTACAATGCCACATTTGGGGTGTACCTTACCTGACACCTGCAGCAACTGTACTGGCCATGGACGGTCCTCAGCAAGCAGATCTAGGGACTCACACAGATGCCCTGCATTGTTCAGATGCAGTAACTCCAGCTCTACTCAGTCGCTTACCACCTACTCAAATATGATGTGTGCCTGTTGTTTACAGCTATACCCAAACCAGTATTACTGGACATGCTCCACCTCAGGATATCCAACTCCCTTGGAGCTACACACTGCAGGGATGTATACCTCAGCACAGATGTTAATAGGACATTGTGTAGGGACAGATTCTTATCCCAGAGGCTCCACTCACTACAGAATGTAATCCCAGTTTCACATAGGCAGAGCCACCCACTGACCACCTACTGGAGACATCTTGATGACTGTATGGGTGATTGTATATTTACCCCTGGGATATCCTCTGTGTCCCTGCTAGACAGAGGCACACTAGCATAAACATACATGGGCTATCATGTGTGACCTACTATTCACACACACAGTGTAGTAATGTGACAGGGTTGCGAATGCCAAACACACTCTGGCTAGGTTTGTACATGCCCTAGGGCAGATAGCCTAGTATCGACCTCTGAACCTATGCTTATGTTCATGATGCACAATGTTTATTGCTGATACTGTTTGCAGGTCTTTATCATCTTTGCTTTACCAGTTTCCATGAAGAACTTCATTATCTGCAGAACATATTTGATTATGTCAGGGTTCCACTATATTATAGATGTGTCTGTTATCATATAACTGTGTGCACAGGGTGGATTGCTGTATAGTGACAGGTTCCTGGGTTAACACATGCAACTGCCAGATATGCATGGCCCAATGCTGTACTCAGACATAGCTTAAGTGTGTGAGCATGCCCAGTTCTGACATTACATGTTTTGTTGCCTGACATTTGTCGCATTTATTCAAGTGTGTGAGCATGCCCAGTGTGAACCTTCAGTATGTTGCTATCTGAGATCCACTACATTTGCTGATGTGTGAAAAACATGACCAATATTAACATTTATAATGTGTGTGTTGGAAGTCAGGTTCTGTTCTCACTGCAGGAATCACCTTTGTGTCATAACTCAACAAGGATTATGCTGTGCCTGCAGTGTTTTCATGGAATACTTTGCATAGACTTATCAACATTCCATCATACAGGTGGACCACTGCAATACTGTCATGGTTTAGTGGTTCAGTACTTTGGCTATACTGTGCAGTATCCTGGGTTTGAGGCCCATCACTGCTTTATATTTTCATACTGAGCAGACCAGACTGCTTAAGAGCCTGTTAAGCAAATATGAGCATGTTGGCTTTTGTTCAGCTATGCCCTACTTAGACCAGGCTTGTCTGACATTGCTCAATATTCACCAACATTGCTGGACATTGCCCAATATTACTGAACATTGACCACAGTTGTGCTAGTTGGTGTGTGCAATTTTGTTTGCATATACTACATGGTGGTAATTGCTGTTAAGCACTGCTTTATATTGCTTAACACATGCCATTCATGCCTTAGGTGGTGCTGCAGGGCTGCCTATGTGGGATGCACATACTACACTCCCTGCACATGTTTGGAAGCAGGTAGTGTCAACTTAGGCATCCCTTTTACTTTATGTGCGAGTTGGAGAGGGGTATCATTTCCAGAGTTCCTACTGAGCCAGTGTATGTGCTATGCGTTGCCTCTTTGCCAAGGCCAAAGCATACTGGGCACACCTCCTTCTGCCTACTGGGGCAGGCTCAGGTTGTTCCTCCTCCAAGTCACGCTCTGCCTGTGATGGCCTTGGCAATGGTGGGGGGGCTGTTTTGCCCAGGCCTATGCTGGTCCTGCTGCAGTTGTTTTTGCAGGATCAAATTATGTAGCATAGCACATACCATGACAATTTGGGTACATGTAATTGGTGAGTACTGCAAGGTTCCACCAGATGTGTCCAGGCACTGGAACCGTGACTTGAACAGCCCAAACACATGCTCTATTACATTACATGTTTGTGCGTGTGCCTCATTATGGCATTCCTGTTCAGGTGTGTGTATGTTTCTGATGGGTGTCATCAGCCACGGCTCCAGTGCATAGCCAGCATCCCCCACTAGGTGACCATGTGGGATGTCCCCATTGGCAAATGTCTGGTACAGCTGCGTCAGATGCCAGATATGGGAATCATGGTAGCTTCCAGGGCAGCCTGCACACACATTCAGCATTATGTCCTGGGCATCACACACGACCTGGCAGTTGATGGAGGGGAAGCCCTTGTGGTTGAAGTAGACCCTACCCCACTCGCCGGCTGGTGCTTTGATGCATATGTGCGTGCAGTCTATTACACCCACTACCTCAGGGTATTCCGCTATTTGCTGGAAGAGACGCATATTGCTGGCCAATACCTCATGGGAATTGGGGAAATATACATGATCACCGACATGTGCTGACATGGCATCCAGGAACTGGTGTAGTACCCTGGATGCTGATGCCTGTGATATCCCCATCATATCACCAGTTGGTCTCTGGAAGGTACCTGTTGCTAATATTCTTAGGCCAGCACATACCTTGGTTTCCACTGGGATGGGTTCCCCTCTGTTGGTTCTGTGTGTGAGGCATGGCCTGCACAGCTCAACAATTTGCTGCAGGAGGTCTCTGTCCACTCTATAGCGCTCCACTATCTCCAGCTCATGTAGCCCCTGGTAGGTTACCCTGGGCCTGTACAATCTTCTCCGTCTCCTCACTGTGGGTTGTCCAGCAGCATTTCCATTGTCACCACCCTCAGCATGTTGCATATGTTGCCTTATAACAGCAATGGCAGCCCCTAACATTTCTTTGTCTCAGTAAAGCTTTTTCAGTTTTCACTTCTATTAGCTTACTGCAGTGTCTATTGTGAGAAACAGAATGGACTGTTGTTGGCAGAGTTTTAAGTGCTAGGCTGGGCTGGGTTAGTGTACTGCCTGTGCAATTGCCTGATTCTGATTGTTTTCACCTGCTAGCTCTGCTAGTACTCCCTGATAGCGTCCTACTATTTGGTGTGCTTCCTTTTTCCTTTCTGTTTCCTCGGGGGGGAGCGCCGTGCACACAAGTGCAAACACACGCACAGCAGCTAACACGCGCGCACACATGCTTACACGAACTAAAACTTGCTTATTCGGGTTAAAACGTGAGCACACCAGCACAAACGCGCTTACAACTCTTTAAACAGCCTTATACATGCTTACTCCGGCTTAAACGCATGCACTCATGCTTACACGCATGCACTCTGTCTTACTCGGGTTTACACACGCACACACGCATGCATGCACGCTCAGCAAGAAACTTTGGTGTTATCCACGGTATACACCTTCCATTTCTTGGCTTTCCCTAGCTTACCTGTTGACACACCTCTTTCCATGATGTCTAACTGACAGCGGACACATGCCACTCTGCTCCAATGAGCTTCACTTCTTTCAAACATACCCACCTTGTGATGTCACCTATCTTCTACTCTTTTACTCCCCATATCCTACTCCTACACTCCACTGACTGTGCTCATTTGCTATGTAAACTATCCTAACACTCATTTACATAGGATTGCCTACTAATGCTTGGTTACATGTCTTAGACTGAGCTTCCCCCCTTAGCAACCTCTACTCAGTGGCCATGTTGTCTTCAGCCTGCCATTCCCTTGCATTGTACATTAACAATTTCAATAAAATCCACATTTGTGGGTTATAATTTTTAGTATTCTGTGTTTTAGAGCGCAGCCCATTTGCGCGACGCTGCGCTACGCTTAAACATTGGAAATTGGCGTAAAAAAATTATTTTTATTTTAATTTTGCATCAGGGAACATTTCCAATGGCCGTATATTTGGCCATTGGCATGCTTCCTGCACTGGATGCAACCTTTATTTGGAGCTGTCATGGCTCCGTTTTGCTATTTGCAGAACGGTACTCAGTTGTCAACTGAGTACATTTCTGCAAATAACACTGCTCTTACTCGGACAGGTTCGGGTTTCCTGAATCTCAAATATACCTCATTTGCATGCCTTTCACCTGCAATTGAGGTGATTTGCATGTCCCAGCTCTGTCCGTGTAAGAGCCGTTTAGGAGCTCTCTTACACCCCCCTACAGGCTGTTCCTGGATCGCTCGTCGGACATGATGGCTGCATGGAGTCTTACTCTACTCTTAGACTCCGTGCAAGCGATCATGAATCAGGCCCATTGTGTTTCTCTGGAAACATAAAACAAACTTTGTGCCTCTCTTTTACTTTACATTATCAAGCTTGTAGCCCAAGTCTTTTCTATAAAATCTTACATAGCTAGAGTCCCCTTAGTGATTCCCATCAAATAAATTGAGCTGTTTGCTGATGATATCTTGTCAGGCATGACATGCTGAGATTTCCACAGCAAACAAAAGGGGAGGGGGACCTCCTTACCTATCTGGGCAAGACTTAGCTGTGAATGAACATAAATCTGATGTTTAAGAGTATGCTTTTCCATTTTCACAGCTTAAGGCACCATATGCATTTAAATAGTATGTCCTAAAGTTAAGGTATCTAGGAATCCAGAATAGAAAGTTTCTATCACACCTAGGTATGAACAGTTTAAAGACTTATAGTACAGCATTACGTTCTTCAATCATTCCATTGTAAGTATTCCAATTGTATTTAGCATTTTCTGAGAATATAACCATTCTGTAGAGGTAGAAGAAGTCGGTATTACACTGCATATTATACCTCATATAAATTCTGGCATTTTTCCCAGCACGTTGTTGAATAACAACATAAAGCAACACAGTTAAGCAGCAGTTATGAACAAATTCCTATCTCAGGCTGGTACTGTGTTCAGTATTGGCTCCCAATATTTGGGACAACTCATCTGTTTTATTAATTTCGAGCTTTATTTATTTCCCATCAGACTAAGCTTAATGTTAATGTTTAAGTGCTGTACAGCAAATGCAGGTAGCCTATGATTTCAGAAACAGGACTGCTGTGGGGGTAGGTGAACACAGAAGTTAGAATCCATTAATCTTCCTGTTCTTCTCAAGACTAGTGTCATCGAAATACGGCAGAGAATGGTGAAGAAGGGACCCTTATGTTATTACAATTAAAAGCATCAATGAACAGAATGATAACAGAACTAAACAAATGGGGGAAAAGTCTACAGCTAAGGAAGAGTTTCTTAATTAATGAATAATACTATGAAAGATGCACTACATTATATGCTATACCCACAGCTCTGGTATATTATGATGGAAAGCCAAGTGCTTATCATACCAAAGGTGTAGCCATCTGGGCTCATTGGATGTTGTTTATGTTGTATCTTTCGGCTTTTCCCGGTTAGGGGCTGCCACAGCGGAACTCCGGTCCGCTAATGATTGGCAGCAGATTTTTACGTACCGAGTTGCCAGCCCTGACGTACAACCTTCAACGAAGGTATGCCCATTCACGCATGTCTCCACACAGAAGATGCTTTAGCTGAGAATTGAACATGACAACATCTTACTGTGAGGCGACAACGCTACCGCAGCACCACCACCGGAGTAGCATTGGATGTTGTTTATCTTCTTTTGAAATTCTGTGCTAACTCTTTGGCTGGGGGGTTTCTGTTTGCCTTATAATCAGTGTTAGTCACGTCTTTATATTTATTTCTGCTCAACATCTGAGCTGCTGGCTGGCTGTGATCAACCTGCGAAAATCAACTGGACACATAAGCTGATTTAAGTATACTTTTCTCTGCACTTTTATTAAGATTAGTACTACATTTTATTTATTTGTTCATTGAATATTAAATGAATATTGTGGCATCTGTCTTTCTGCAGTTAGATTGCTAGAAGTGTGAAAAGTGTAGCTTTTATTGTTTAACATTAGTACTGCATTTTATTTATTTGTTTCATTGAATATTAATTGAATATTGTGGTCTCTGTCTTTCTGTAGTTAGTTCCCCACCCTTCCTCCTTGCTCTTGTTATGGTGTTAATCTTGGTAGCTTTGGAATTCCCTGCTCCTGCTGTACATCTGTTTTTGAACACTCCTCCTCGGCCCATCTCATTTGTTCACTCAACTGAGTGCAGTGAGATCATATTTTTGATTTCAGACACTCCTACCAGTCCAGTCTCTTCTGTTGTATATAGAATAGCACTGGGAAGGACAACCTCTGTAGTCTCTTAATCTGCTCTGTTCCCTCTCTCTCTACTTAAAAAAATATTTATACTTTATTCAGCTGCTCTTACTTAACTGCCTTCTACCTTATTACCTTAGTTTGCTGTACTGTGTGCTCTTAAGTGTACATTGCTCTTATTCTGCACTTATTACTGCTTGTTAGTAGCTTGATTAATAGTCTAAGCATCTTAGTTTTGTTTGCAGCACTTGTGCTTCAGGCCATTTATTTTACATTTAGGGTTTTTGCAGACAAACCCTTATCAAACCCTGTTCTCCGTAAGTTCACCAAGTACTCAGAGCACTATGTCTAGACAATTCCCATCAGTTTCTCTTGCCAGCCTGGCTGACATGGGCATACTGAGACAGTATAGCAACTGCCTCATGTTCACGGACAGTCCCCTTCTCCTAGCACATAATTCTTCTACTTGCGAGAGATGCATCTACATCAGTAAGCTGGAATCCATGCTCTCTCACATCACAGTCAGTACCCCAGACAAAGAGGAGATTGCCTGTACAAGCACCACATCACAGAGCCACACACCTACCTATGCAGGGGTCCTCAACAAAAACTTACCTAAACAACAGAAACCCCCAAAACACATTCACAAACATTCAACACACAACAACAATCACATCACACACAGTAGTCAGTGCACCAGTGTCTCACAAATGCAGCCTGTTAGGTAAAACAATAAACCAACGCAGCCCATAAAGCATAACAATAAACCAAACATACTAGTCATTGGTGACCCAATAGTGAGACACACTGAAGTCCCCCTCACCAGGCTCAACAAGGAGAAGGTCATGGTCAGCTTTTTGTCAGGTGCTAGAATCTACCATATCACGGATGCACTCAAGTCTCTCCACAACAGGTACAGGTATGACTCTGTCATTGTCCATGTTGGTGTGAATGACTTGAGACATACCTGCCTGGACTATATGAAGAAAGAAATGATTGAGCTCTGAGAGTATGTGCTCCAGGTAGTATGACCCTAGCCCTAAGTAGCATCCTACCTTCACCAAGAATGATACCACAATACCAACAAAAAATGTTTGACTTCAACAATTGGCTTAGTTTCTGGTGTCTTTCTAAGGGGTTCCAGTTTCTGTCTGCCTGGAGTGACATGGTTGACAGGCCATGATGCTTTGCCAGAGATGGCCTTCATCTGTCAACCCTAGGGTTCTGGATCTAGGCCAAAGCTCCTGCCTCCCCCATTGTGCCTTTTTAGGCCATGTCCCAAAGACAAATCTTCCAACACAAAAGATCTGTCACAAAGCAAATTGAAGGTCATGCTGCTCAATGCTAGGAGCCTTAATCTCAAAATGCACTCACTGGAGGCTCTTCTCACACTGGAAGATGCCGATGTCTGTGCAGTCATGGAAACTTGGTTCAGGGCTGCAGAGAGCACCCCTGCCTTACCAGGCTATACTTCATTCCACACTTTCCGACCCCAGAATGAGGTTGAAAAGACTAAGGGTGGTGGAGTCTCTGTCTTCATTAAGGACAGGCACACCTCTTGACTGGTTTACCAGCATGATGTACTGGCATTACACCAGGTGCAACTGATAGTTGGCAAGACACCCATCCAAGTTATAGCCAGCTATAGACCCCCCTCTATGTCTCAGGACACCCACACCTCCTACCTGGACCTACTTAACTCTATCAAGGTACCCCTAACACCCTGATCCTTGGTGACTTCAACTAGCCCACAATAGACTGGGTGAACTCTTCCTGCACTAATGCACTCGCCCATCGATTCCTTGACTTCATCAGTTCTAACGCACTAGATCAGCTGGTCTTATCCCCCACAAGGGGAGATAACATACTGAACTTGGTTCTCACCAACATGGGCAACCGCTGCACCACTCCCATAGTATGTTCTTCCCTGGTGAGATAAGATCATCATTCTGTCTCATTCAACATTTCTATACCACCTAACTCCTCTACAGCCATAACCAGGCTAAAAAAAGTCTCAAAAGCTGACTACAACCTCCCAAGGGAGGGTATCTGCAACTTCACACCATCACCCTCCTCAGATGATGCAGAAAACTATGCTGAACAGTACACCAGTGCAGTATACAAGCACTTGTACAACTGCATGGAGTCAGCAATACCCAACAGAACTAAAATCTGCTCCTCAAGGAAATACAAACCTGTCTGGTGGACATTTTATATCAACAGGCTAAGGAAGAAACTGTTGCCCAAGGGTAAAAAGGAACAAATTCCAAATTGGAAAACTCCCTCCTCTGCCTCAACAAGCAAATTAGATCACTAGTGAACACCTCCAAAGCCAATTATGAGTTGAAACTAGCCTCCAAAACAAAAGGAAACCACACGTCTTTCTTCGGTTAAGTTAGGAACCTCCATGGCAAAGCCCAAGTTTGTTCTGAACTAGTACTTAATGGTACCAATTGCACTGATCCTGCTGACTTAGCCAACCTGCTGGCTGATAGGTGCAGTGCAAGCTTCACAGCCTTATTAACCCCCAAAGGCCCAGTCAACACCCCAATACTTGTCCCACAGCTCACATCTCTGTAGATCAAGTGTTAAAGGCCTTAGCCAAGGCAAAGAACACAACTTCCATGGGATCTGATAGTATCCCAGGCAGTATTCTGCACCATCACCAGCAAGAACTAGCTTCACGATTGAGCACCCTATTCAACCACAGCCTAAGTACAGGCTTCATCCCAGCAGAGTGGAGAACTGCCATTGTCATCCCTTTGCACAAAGGTGGTGCTACTACTGACCCAGGAAACTATCACCCCATCAGCTTGACAAGTCTGATCTGTAAAGTCATGGAGCTTATTATTACTATGGATCTCATAAACAAGGACGTAGGCAATCTCCAAACACTTGACCCCACCCAATTCAGATTTGTCAGGGCTGATCTTGCCTATTGAACCTAGTTGACTTCTTTGAGACTGTCACCAAGGCCCTGGATGAGAGAATGTCAGTACATGCAGCTTACCTTGACCTGGCCAAGGCCTTTGACACAACTCCCCACTCAGGAATCATCAAAAAGCTAACACATCTTGGTGTTAATCCTATTTGGTCAGATGGGTGGCTAACTGGCTCACAGATAGATCCACAAGGTCAAAATAGGTGCTGCCACCTCAGACAGCAGACCTGTCACTAGCGGTGTTCCCCAGGGATCTGTCCTGGGACCCCTACTGTGGGCATATACTTTTCAGAGCTCCAGGCAAAGACAAAGGGCCTGTGGCTGACCAACTTTGTGGATGACTTTAAGTTGGGTGCTATCATTGACTCCCCAGTTGATGTTGACATACTGCAATAGGGCCTCACGGCTACAAATAACTGGTGCCAAAGTCATGGCCTTAAGATAAAAGCAAAACAAGTATTATCTTACCATTTGGTAAAAATACAGCCCCTATTGATTACCACATCAACAGCAATCCCCTAAGCACACAACCTATGGTGAGAGACCTGGGTACTCAGGTTGATAATCTCACATTTGACCATCATGTGGCAGTGGTGGTCAGAAAATACTTTTACTTGTCACATCTTATAAGTAAAGGGACTGCATCCAGAAAAAAATAGGTTACTACCTCTCTGTACTCTTCCCTTATTAGACCTATAATTGAGTATAATGCCCCATTTGGTATGTACCTCTCCAAATACCTGCATCAACTGTAAAGTCTACAGAAATACCTCACAAAGAGAATCCATGGCCTCCAACACCTATCCTATCCTATGTGGACAGGCTTAAATCACTATCACTCTACTCGGTATCATATAGATTGCTCAGAGGTGATCTGTGTCTCACCTATAAGGCAATATCGGACCCTGCCCTACTAGAGATACTCCATATCTGTAAGTCTAACTCCTCGCATATTACCCGCTCGATAGGCCTAAATCTAACATGCAACATTAACAAAACCTGCTGGAGAGACAGGTTTGTCTCCCCAGAGGCTGCCCCATCTCCGGAATAGACTTCCCATACATGTGAAACAGAGTACCTCACTGGCAATCTTCAAATGGAATCTTGATGAGTGGATAGGAAACCATAAATTTGTCCCAGGGGTTCCACCTTTGTATCTCATTGACAGGGGTGACAGGTGCTGACTGAGGTTTCTTTTTTGGAGATAAACTCTTGGCTAGGCTTATAAGGACCCCAAGGCCATTAGCCTAGTAACCCCCTATGATCCTATGATCATGTGAAGTGATGATATCCAGTAATATGGTGCAGCATTTCTAATAAAAAGTGATCCACAGTTTGAAAATAAATGTGATCATTTTATTTTTATCTGCTAAGATATTGAGGACACGCTAGCTAATGGCCAACAAGGTTTTAAGATTCTTGCCTTTCTGTTTCATAATAAGGGATCACCAATAGCATTATCAGTAGCAATTCTTAGTATACCTTCCTTATGTGTTCATATTGGGCATCAGATAATAAACTAATTTATTTGTTACTCAGTAACACTCTGCATCCTCTCTCTTGTGATTTGATTTTGAAGTAGCCCCTTTGATTAATTAATCCAGTGACTTCCTGTTAAATTGATTAATATACTTCTTTCCCATTATATCAATTAATCCACTGCTTTAATGATGTTTTTCTAGAGCACCTGCTAAGCAGGGATTATAAAACGTGTTTGTAGACATGGAGCAAAATACAACCTTGTGAGATACTGAACAAAAATATGCTGTTCTGTATTCATGTGGAGCAGTTGTAGGACAGTAATCCACTATTTCAAGATTAGCACAATCCTAGATGGAAAAAAAAAATTGCAAAAAATCTTTTAACATTTATTTTGATCCATATGATTGGAGAAACCTGGGGATTGAGAAACACCGGGTCCACAACCACTGCCAAGCTAACACTATTTACATTGCATTGACAATGAGCAGCAATGCTAAATCATAGACAGATGTGGTCAAGTCAGTGTGCATGATGAGTATCTCTTCACTGCAGCCAACAGCATAACCCCATAGCTATATCATGGCAGATCATCTCACAGACAGAGTTAAGTATGAGCAACAGAGGTAAACATTGAAGGTGTACAAGCCCCTCTGGTAGTCATGGTAATTTCATGCCCACAAGCTGACAATGTTGATATAATGTACAATATATGTGCACAAAAATATGCAATGAAAGGGAAAGTAGCAACATTGGCTGAGGGTGGAGTAGAAATTGTACTAGATCAACACATTATGGACATAAAAAATGCAAAGCATGTCAGAAAAGCAGAATGGAGAAGATTATTATTCATGAGACTAGTACAGTAACATGGTATGCCATGGAAGCACTCATAAGAAATGCTTCTGGAAAATACTTTTCGGAGGAATGGCACTCATAATAGCAAGAAAAGAGAAATGTACTTGAATAGATTTGAATTTCTTTCTTCATTACAAATACTTCTTAGACAAGTGCATTTGCATGGCATGCCACAAAAGAGCTCACAGGAAAGGATAATGGAAATTACATTTTAGGGGAATGATAGAACAGTGTTGAAGACTGAAAATGAACATTTTCTGCACATAACACCTCCCAGTGCACTGATGTTGCATACATCACTGCATGAGTACACTAAGCTGTAGAAGCAGTTAGACTACATGCATTAGGTCTATCTTATATTTTTATTTGCAAGGAGATGCTCATTGACCGTCAGCTCATGTACATGACTTATGGCAAGTTACTGGTGCATGCCATTTTTTTCGCAAACTGATGCAGGGTTGATCTCAATGGATTTGAACATCTTCTTTTCCAGCTGATGTTGTCTAAATCAGTGCATTCACAAGTGAAGCCACAGAAGAACCTGTAATAAAGTTATCAAAAAACACATTTCAAGAAAATGTTAGAACACTGCTGAAGACTGAAAATGAACAATTTTAAACAATATACAACCATCAGGAAGATCAAAATCCTCCACCTAGTGTATTGAGAGCATGGACATCACTGCAAAACTCTTATACATGTGTATTGTGTTTAACTTAGTTCACATTTGAATTAAAAGTCATTTGTGCATGATATGGATTTTTTTTGTAGATTGACACAATGTAGGATTCAATGGGCTTGAACACCTGCCTTTCTGATATGCTTTATACCAGTGCATTATCAAGAGAAGCCTCAGAAGAGATTAGAGCAAAGCTGTCAGAAAACACATATTTCAAGGGAATATTAGAATGGTGTTGATGTCAGAAAACTGAACATTGTAAAACACCATACAACCATCATGGAATTAAAATGCTGAACCATGGAAGCTGTTACATACATCTATTATGTTTACCATATGTCATATTTGCATAGTGGCTTACTGGCAAATGATATGGATTTTCTTCATTTTTGTTATTATGAGAAAAAAATCTATATTTACAGCAAGGACAATATCTGATCTTCAAATGATTGGAAACCAAGGTTTTCATACTCATATTCTCCATAGCAATCCATTAGCTAGGGAAGCCATTGAACTCTCAGGCTGTAATGGGCCATAAAAAGACAAGTCAGAGAAATGTAACACATTTGCAGAGTGGATATCAAACAGTGTAAAACAGCACACAATCCACATGGGTGTCAAACAACCCACCTACTACATGGCACAGTAGAAATCATTTAATGAGTACATTGAGCCTATGCAACAGAATAAAACATTCACTTAACTTTATTGTACATTTGGCTGCTGATGTCATCTATGCTTAGTTCATTTTTGTTAACAATGGCAAGAGCATTGCTTTTTCAAGAATTTTTCTTTGTTTTTGCCATAGGATGAGAAGAATAATTTCTCCATGATTGTGTATGACCATTCGGAATATGTTGCTCTCTGCTAATTGTCACACAACATATGACCTTAGAATGATTAGTTGCTTTATAAGCTCTTTGTGGGAATATGTGTGTTAATTTTATTTTTGATCAGGTTATAGCTTAGAAATAGGAGTATAAGGCAAAGATGAAAGAGGGAAGCAATCAGAGTGTAGAACACAAGGTGAGACAATAATGACTGAGCTAGATGGACAGGGGTTAGGAGTTTAATTCTCAACCTATTAACTCAACAATGATAGACAAACCCATACATTAGTTGTGGTAGAAAATACCAAGCACCCTAAATTAATTTACAAAGTAGATGATGTGATGATAGGAGACACTGCTAGCCATGCCAGGAGAAGTGGCACAGTGGATGCATAACATATACCAGCACAGCTAGTTGGAATTTTGTAAAGAATTATATATAATTTGTATATCAAACTGATTTGTACAGATGCTTGTGCTGAAAAATGTATTTGTAAAGTTGCTTGTGTTAAAAATGTATCGATAGTGTGCTCTGCTGGACAGAAAAGAAATATACATGCATTATTGTAACTGTTTAAAGGTATGTGCTTTAACAGAGGATGCTGGAAGAGAAGAGAAGAGAAGAGAAGAGAAGAGAAGAGAAGAGAAGAGAAGAGAAGAGAAGAGAAGAGAAGAGAAGAGAAGAGAAGAGAAGAGGTAAGCTCACTCCCAGCTAACTATGGAGAATAGCTGAAATTAAATTAGGCCATAAAGATTGTATCTTACAGTTCTGATTGCAGCCAGAGATGAAATATGTTTGAGAAGCCTGGCTTGGTAGCTCTGTAGGACTAGGAGTGTTAAAATTGTTTTATGACTTCCAGGAGCTGCGGTAGATCTTAGCAAGGCTCTATGTGTGTGTATTATTGACACATAGGTGCTAAATCCTGGCAGTATCTAGCCAAAGGGGATAGCACACACATACACACACACACACACACACACACACACACACACACACATACACACAAGGTAGTTGGGGTTTTCCCTCACAGTTTTGGTCAAATATCCCCTAGTCATTGTGAATATCATCTTGGGTCTGCCCTGAAAAGAGGCCAACACCTAGTTATTACCTCAAGCAACAGGATGGAATTAAGGGAGGAAGGGAGAAAGGGAAAAAAAGCAAGAGAAACTGAGTAAGAAACTAATAAAGTATGCAGCTATGTAAAATAACTTATGTAAGTTGTTGACAACAAGGTCATAAAGTAGAAGTAAAGAAAAATGGACAGAGTTATTGTTTTTTAATACAAATCATTTTAAAATACACACAGATGAAGATGACATTAAGAAATAGCATGCGTTTTAAATCTGCTTTGATATTTTTTCATGTATGGTTTTGTCCCTAAATCTCCACATTCCTATTTCTACCTTTTATGTGTTTTTAAGAAGCAGACCTTACATTATGGCAAAATTACACTTAAGGCCATTTCCATTTTAACAAAATGATTTCATCTACCCTCTTTTCTTTATCCCATCTCATTTCTTACACTCTGAAGTCTCTGAACAGTATATCTCATGTACTACATACAGAGCATGAGAATATGCATTAGTTCCATTCTCTTGTTCCATCTTTATTGTGCATGTAGTTAGTTTTATTCATTCAATCAATTATTAATGGGTAAACAGATGCATTTAAAGTCATTTTTTTTCAACATTCCTCATTATGTGAGCTGCTGTGACAATGAATTGATTTTGTCATGCAATAATACACCACTGTTAGTCCTTTTAAACTTTTAAATATTTTAAGACAGAAGGATTAGTGAACAAGGAAAACTCTGAGCTAAGCTTCACAGCACATGAGAACTGTATATCCTGAGAAGTGCATTGCACTTGTCCTGTACCAATAACTTCCTTGCTCAATAATTCATGTCAGTGCTTATGCATTGTGCCCTTTCCCTATATCATAAAACAGCCATATCTTTTTATGTACCTTTAGGTTGTATTTAAGACCTCATATCTGGGACTTGAATTCCTTACACCCAGTGAACGGACTTCTTGTGCTCAGATTTCCCAGACATAAAGTAGTATATCACTTATAACAGTGACCTTTGGAGAGAAATACAGACAGAATAGCCATGACTCTACAGTTTCAGCAACTCTGGCTGCTATTAACTGATTTGCTAATGGTAAACCAGTCAAGAGGTGTGCCTGTCCTTAATGAAGACAGAGACTCCACCACCCTTAGTCTTTTCAACCTCATTCTGGGGTCGGAAAGTGTGGAATGAAGTATAGCCTGGTAAGGCAGGGGTGCTCTCTGCAGCCCTGAACCAAGTTTCCATGACTGCACAGACATCGGCATCTTCCAGTGTGAGAAGAGCCTCCAGTGAGTGCATTTTGAGATTAAGGCTCCTAGCATTGAGCAGCATGACCTTCAATTTGCTTTGTGACAGATCTTTTGTGTTGGAAGATTTGTCTTTGGGACATGGCCTAAAAAGGCACAATGGGGGAGGCAGGAGCTTTGGCCTAGATCCAGAACCCTAGGGTTGACAGATGAAGGCCATCTCTGGCAAAGCATCATGGCCTGTCAACCATGTCACTCCAGGCAGACAGAAACTGGAACCCCTTAGAAAGACACCAGAAACTAAGCCAATTGTTGAAGTCAAACATTTTTTGTTGGTATTGTGGTATCATTCTTGGTGAAGGTATGATGCTACTTAGGGCTAGGGTCATACTACCTGGAGCACATACTCTCAGAGCTCAATCATTTCTTTCTTCATATAGTCCAGGCAGGTATGTCTCAAGTCATTCACACCAACATGGACAATGACAGAGTCATACCTGTACCTGTTGTGGAGAGACTTGAGTGCATCCGTGATATGGTAGATTCTAGCACCTGACAAAAAGCTGACCATGACCTTCTCCTTGTTGAGCCTGGTGAGGGGGACTTCAGTGTGTCTCACTATTGGGTCACCAATGACTAGTATGTTTGGTTTATTGTTATGCTTTATGAGCTTACCTTGACCTGGCCAAGGCCTTTGACACAACTCCCCACTCAGGAATCATCAAAAAGCTAACACATCTTGGTGTTAATCCTATTTGGTCAGATGGGTGGCCAACTGGCTCACAGATAGATCCACAAGGTCAAAATAGGTGCTGCCACCTCAGACAGCAGACCTGTCACTAGCGGTGTTCCCCAGGGATCTGTCCTGGGACCCCTACTGTGGGCATATACTTTTCAGAGCTCCAGGCAAAGACAAAGGGCCTGTGGCTGACCAACTTTGTGGATGACTTTAAGTTGGGTGCTATCATTGACTCCCCAGTTGATGTTGACATACTGCAATAGGGCCTCACAGCTACAAATAACTGGTGCCAAAGTCATGGCCTTAAGATAAAAGCAAAACAAGTATTATCTTACCATTTGGTAAAAATACAGCCCCTATTGATTACCACATCAACAGCAATCCCCTAAGCACACAACCTATGGTGAGAGACCTGGGTACTCAGGTTGATAATCTCACATTTGACCATCATGTGGCAGTGGTGGTCAGAAAATACTTTTACTTGTCACATCTTATAAGTAAAGGGACTGCATCCAGAAAAAAATAGGTTACTACCTCTCTGTACTCTTCCCTTATTAGACCTATAATTGAGTATAATGCCCCATTTGGTATGTACCTCTCCAAATACCTGCATCAACTGTAAAGTCTACAGAAATACCTCACAAAGAGAATCCATGGCCTCCAACACCTATCCTATCCTATGTGGACAGGCTTAAATCACTATCACTCTACTCGGTATCATATAGATTGCTCAGAGGTGATCTGTGTCTCACCTATAAGGCAATATCGGACCCTGCCCTACTAGAGATACTCCATATCTGTAAGTCTAACTCCTCGCATATTACCCGCTCGATAGGCCTAAATCTAACATGCAACATTAACAAAACCTGCTGGAGAGACAGGTTTGTCTCCCCAGAGGCTGCCCCATCTCCGGAATAGACTTCCCATACATGTGAAACAGAGTACCTCACTGGCAATCTTCAAATGGAATCTTGATGAGTGGATAGGAAACCATAAATTTGTCCCAGGGGTTCCACCTTTGTATCTCATTGACAGGGGTGACAGGTGCTGACTGAGGTTTCTTTTTTGGAGATAAACTCTTGGCTAGGCTTATAAGGACCCCAAGGCCATTAGCCTAGTAACCCCCTATGATCCTATGATCATGTGAAGTGATGATATCCAGTAATATGGTGCAGCATTTCTAATAAAAAGTGATCCACAGTTTGAAAATAAATGTGATCATTTTATTTTTATCTGCTAAGATATTGAGGACACGCTAGCTAATGGCCAACAAGGTTTTAAGATTCTTGCCTTTCTGTTTCATAATAAGGGATCACCAATAGCATTATCAGTAGCAATTCTTAGTATACCTTCCTTATGTGTTCATATTGGGCATCAGATAATAAACTAATTTATTTGTTACTCAGTAACACTCTGCATCCTCTCTCTTGTGATTTGATTTTGAAGTAGCCCCTTTGATTAATTAATCCAGTGACTTCCTGTTAAATTGATTAATATACTTCTTTCCCATTATATCAATTAATCCACTGCTTTAATGATGTTTTTCTAGAGCACCTGCTAAGCAGGGATTATAAAATGTGTTTGTAGACATGGAGCAAAATACAACCTTGTGAGATACTGAACAAAAATATGCTGTTCTGTATTCATGTGGAGCAGTTGTAGGACAGTAATCCACTATTTCAAGATTAGCACAATCCTAGATGGAAAAAAAAAATTGCAAAAAATCTTTTAACATTTATTTTGATCCATATGATTGGAGAAACCTGGGGATTGAGAAACACCGGGTCCACAACCACTGCCAAGCTAACACTATTTACATTGCATTGACAATGAGCAGCAATGCTAAATCATAGACAGATGTGGTCAAGTCAGTGTGCATGATGAGTATCTCTTCACTGCAGCCAACAGCATAACCCCATAGCTATATCATGGCAGATCATCTCACAGACAGAGTTAAGTATGAGCAACAGAGGTAAACATTGAAGGTGTACAAGCCCCTCTGGTAGTCATGGTAATTTCATGCCCACAAGCTGACAATGTTGATATAATGTACAATATATGTGCACAAAAATATGCAATGAAAGGGAAAGTAGCAACATTGGCTGAGGGTGGAGTAGAAATTGTACTAGATCAACACATTATGGACATAAAAAATGCAAAGCATGTCAGAAAAGCAGAATGGAGAAGATTATTATTCATGAGACTAGTACAGTAACATGGTATGCCATGGAAGCACTCATAAGAAATGCTTCTGGAAAATACTTTTCGGAGGAATGGCACTCATAATAGCAAGAAAAGAGAAATGTACTTGAATAGATTTGAATTTCTTTCTTCATTACAAATACTTCTTAGACAAGTGCATTTGCATGGCATGCCACAAAAGAGCTCACAGGAAAGGATAATGGAAATTACATTTTAGGGGAATGATAGAACAGTGTTGAAGACTGAAAATGAACATTTTCTGCACATAACACCTCCCAGTGCACTGATGTTGCATACATCACTGCATGAGTACACTAAGCTGTAGAAGCAGTTAGACTACATGCATTAGGTCTATCTTATATTTTTATTTGCAAGGAGATGCTCATTGACCATCAGCTCATGTACATGACTTATGGCAAGTTACTGGTGCATGCCATTTTTTTTCGCAAACTGATGCAGGGTTGATCTCAATGGATTTGAACATCTTCTTTTCCAGCTGATGTTGTCTAAATCAGTGCATTCACAAGTGAAGCCACAGAAGAACCTGTAATAAAGTTATCAAAAAACACATTTCAAGAAAATGTTAGAACACTGCTGAAGACTGAAAATGAACAATTTTAAACAACATACAACCATCAGGAAGATCAAAATCCTCCACCTAGTGTATTGAGAGCATGGACATCACTGCAAAACTCTTATACATGTGTATTGTGTTTAACTTAGTTCACATTTGAATTAAAAGTCATTTGTGCATGATATGGATTTTTTTGTAGATTGACACAATGTAGGATTCAATGGGCTTGAACACCTGCCTTTCTGATATGCTTTATACCAGTGCATTATCAAGAGAAGCCTCAGAAGAGATTAGAGCAAAGCTGTCAGAAAACACATATTTCAAGGGAATATTAGAATGGTGTTGATGTCAGAAAACTGAACATTGTAAAACACCATACAACCATCATGGAATTAAAATACTGAACCATGGAAGCTGTTACATACATCTATTATGTTTATCATATGTCATATTTGCATAGTGGCTTACTGGCAAATGATATGGATTTTCTTCATTTTTGTTATTATGAGAAAAAAATCTATATTTACAGCAAGGACAATATCTGATCTTCAAATGATTGGAAACCAAGGTTTTCATACTCATATTCTCCATAGCAATCCATTAGCTAGGGAAGCCATTGAACTCTCAGGCTGTAATGGGCCATAAAAAGACAAGTCAGAGAAATGTAACACATTTGCAGAGTGGATATCAAACAGTGTAAAACAGCACACAATCCACATGGGTGTCAAACAACCCACCTACTACATGGCACAGTAGAAATCATTTAATGAGTACATTGAGCCTATGCAACAGAATAAAACATTCACTTAACTTTATTGTACATTTGGCTGCTGATGTCATCTATGCTTAGTTCATTTTGTTAACAATGGCAAGAGCATTGCTTTTTCAAGAATTTTTCTTTGTTTTTGCCATAGGATGAGAAGAATAATTTCTCCATGATTGTGTATGACCATTCGGAATATGTTGCTCTCTGCTAATTGTCACACAACATATGACCTTAGAATGATTAGTTGCTTTATAAGCTCTTTGTGGGAATATGTGTGTTAATTTTATTTTTGATCAGGTTATAGCTTAGAAATAGGAGTATAAGGCAAAGATGAAAGAGGGAAGCAATCAGAGTGTAGAACACAAGGTGAGACAATAATGACTGAGCTAGATGGACAGGGGTTAGGAGTTTAATTCTCAACCTATTAACTCAACAATGATAGACAAACCCATACATTAGTTGTGGTAGAAAATACCAAGCACCCTAAATTAATTTACAAAGTAGATGATGTGATGATAGGAGACACTGCTAGCCATGCCAGGAGAAGTGGCACAGTGGATGCATAACATATACCAGCACAGCTAGTTGGAATTTTGTAAAGAATTATATATAATTTGTATATCAAACTGATTTGTACAGATGCTTGTGCTGAAAAATGTATTTGTAAAGTTGCTTGTGTTAAAAATGTATCGATAGTGTGCTCTGCTGGACAGAAAAGAAATATACATGCATTATTGTAACTGTTTAAAGGTATGTGCTTTAACAGAGGATGCTGGAAGAGAAGAGAAGAGAAGAGAAGAGAAGAGAAGAGAAGAGAAGAGAAGAGAAGAGAAGAGAAGAGAAGAGGTAAGCTCACTCCCAGCTAACTATGGAGAATAGCTGAAATTAAATTAGGCCATAAAGATTGTATCTTACAGTTCTGATTGCAGCCAGAGATGAAATATGTTTGAGAAGCCTGGCTTGGTAGCTCTGTAGGACTAGGAGTGTTAAAATTGTTTTATGACTTCCAGGAGCTGCGGTAGATCTTAGCAAGGCTCTATGTGTGTGTATTATTGACACATAGGTGCTAAATCCTGGCAGTATCTAGCCAAAGGGGATAGCACACACATACACACACACACACACACACACACACACACACACACACACACACACACACACACATACACACAAGGTAGTTGGGGTTTTCCCTCACAGTTTTGGTCAAATATCCCCTAGTCATTGTGAATATCATCTTGGGTCTGCCCTGAAAAGAGGCCAACACCTAGTTATTACCTCAAGCAACAGGATGGAATTAAGGGAGGAAGGGAGAAAGGGAAAAAAAGCGAGAGAAACTGAGTAAGAAACTAATAAAGTATGCAGCTATGTAAAATAACTTATGTAAGTTGTTGACAACAAGGTCATAAAGTAGAAGTAAAGAAAAATGGACAGAGTTATTGTTTTTTAATACAAATCATTTTAAAATACACACAGATGAAGATGACATTAAGAAATAGCATGCGTTTTAAATCTGCTTTGATATTTTTTCATGTATGGTTTTGTCCCTAAATCTCCACATTCCTATTTCTACCTTTTATGTGTTTTTAAGAAGCAGACCTTACATTATGGCAAAATTACACTTAAGGCCATTTCCATTTTAACAAAATGATTTCATCTACCCTCTTTTCTTTATCCCATCTCATTTCTTACACTCTGAAGTCTCTGAACAGTATATCTCATGTACTACATACAGAGCATGAGAATATGCATTAGTTCCATTCTCTTGTTCCATCTTTATTGTGCATGTAGTTAGTTTTATTCATTCAATCAATTATTAATGGGTAAACAGATGCATTTAAAGTCATTTTTTTCAACATTCCTCATTATGTGAGCTGCTGTGACAATGAATTGATTTTGTCATGCAATAATACACCACTGTTAGTCCTTTTAAACTTTTAAATATTTTAAGACAGAAAGATTAGTGAACAAGGAAAACTCTGAGCTAAGCTTCACAGCACATGAGAACTGTATATCCTGAGAAGTGCATTGCACTTGTCCTGTACCAATAACTTCCTTGCTCAATAATTCATGTCAGTGCTTATGCATTGTGCCCTTTCCCTATATCATAAAACAGCCATATCTTTTTATGTACCTTTAGGTTGTATTTAAGACCTCATATCTGGGACTTGAATTCCTTACACCCAGTGAACGGACTTCTTGTGCTCAGATTTCCCAGACATAAAGTAGTATATCACTTATAACAGTGACCTTTGGAGAGAAATACAGACAGAATAGCCATGACTCTACAGTTTCAGCAACTCTGGCTGCTATTAACTGATTTGTCTCCAGAGTCCTCATTCAATCAAGCCAAGATCATTCCTTTCATAGGTAATATTCATTTCATTGTCATCATCCTTCAAAACCATTCTGAAAGACTTCCTAGCCAAAAGATGGCTCTGTTCTTGTTCAACACCAGGATAAACAATATCCCTAAATTCAACAAATACTTATTCATGCCTTGCATCTCCTTACTCTCCCTTTTTCACTCACTTCCTTACTTGTATCAGTTTATCTCCCCTGGCTGTCTCTATAAATATACCATAAACCTGATTTGATCTCACTCCATATTGCAATTCCTGTTTGTATTATACTAACTTATCTTTAATTTCTCTACAAACTGGCTAAAATTTCTCCAACTATTAAATCCTTGTCATATAACTTGTATCTGTCCTTAAGCAATGTTTTCATATCTTGTCTAACTTGGTAAAATTATTTAAACTCTATTTGATTTTTGTAAAATTATTGTCCTTAAAATATTTTATAATACTTATGAGCTTTTCTCCCCAGGTCTCCACTGAAAATGGGCTTATACCCAGTCAGCTTTTCCTGGTAATCAATTGCCAATACATAAATAAATACAATTTCAATGACATTGTACCAAACCACACCATGTTTCAGCTCAGTTTACTCCCTGTAGACTGGTGCCTCTGTTATACAATAACCACTGCCTGACATTGTAACAACATAATTAAGGCTCCTTTTCGAGTCTACAAATTTGTCATTAACTGTATAGAAAAGTAGCTTATGGCTTCAAGATCTAATATTGGAGGATTAAGTTTAAATCCTTTAAATCAAGGGGAAGTAAAACTCCGCCCCTGGGAAAAATGGTGGATTTTTATTTAAAGGGGTCCTTCAAAGGTAAAGAACATGTCTTAAAGGATGCATGGCACTTGCTTAAATGTCTAGCAATGACTGAGTTTAAGGAGAACATAATTTTTTTGAGTATAGATGTTAAAGATTTGTTTTTGACCATCCCTCATGAGGAAGGGATGGAGATGTTCCAGGAAGTGTTCAAGGAAGGTAGAAGGTTTTCTGAGGACACTATTTATGTAGTGGCTACATTTATGGAACTAGTGCTTAAAAATAATTTTGTATGGTTCTGGGGGGAGTATTTTAAGCAGACGCGAGGTGTAACAATAGATGCGGCAGCTGCACCTATGTTTGCCAATATAATACTCTGGCAATGGGAGACCACATTTGTCCTAAGATCCAGGTTCAAAAGGAATATTTCCAAATATTTTACATTTATATATGATATTCTTGTGTTATGGGAAGGTAGGTTGGACGAGGTAGAGGAATTTTTGGATTATATCATTGTGGCTACCAATTTCCTAACATTTACAAGTAAGGTGGTGTACAATGTAGTGAATTATTTAGACATTCAGATTTATAAGAACAGGAATGAGGGTTGCTATGAGTCATTCATCTACAGGAAACCTACCTATTCCAACAGTTTCCTACATTTTGGTAGTTACCATCCTTTTTGGCAAAAAAGGAACCTGGTCAAAATGAAGATTATAAGATTATCCAGGCTAATAATAGAATAACAGAGATTTTTGGATGAGTTAAACACCGTAAATGAGATGTTTAAGTTGAGAGGGTACCCCTTAGGTTTGTTAGAAGGACAGGAAAAATATGTGGTCAGTAAAAGGAAGGAATTTTATCCTCCATTACTGAGGAACCCGGAAAGTATGGTAGGGGAAAAAAGAACAAATATGAGACTTCTTGCTATGTTTTGACATACCAGCAAGATTCCTCAGAAATTCGGAAAATAGTTGAGAAAAACTGAAAGAGTGTCTTTGGTGCATTTGGGTTGACAGAAAAATTGGGTCAAACCCCAAAAATAGTGTACAGAAGGGGACCCAATATTAAAACGTGTTTGTTACCTATGGGGAAGATGAATAAGTGCAGTGGATGCAGG
>NC_056746.1:517722666-517800166 GCF_019279795.1 Protopterus annectens | reverse complement strand
GTAAACAAAACATCCAACTCTGAATAACACTTAAACCTGCTCCAGTGTTGAGTAATAATGTTTTTAACCCTAGAGGTATTCTGATTATAAAACATCACATAGTTACCCCCAGGGTTTCTTGATTTCATCCCTGGTAACGTCACCCCTGGTATTTGTGTGGTACTCTGCACATTTATTGGTACTATCACACTTTTATCTCCTGTTCCCAAAATAGGGGCAAACCTATCCTTTCTCCCATTCCTTACTTCCTCCAAAACCTCATCAATTAAATAGTTAGGATACTTCCTAGACATAAACATTTCTTTGACTCTGACTTTCATCTTCGAAGTCCGAGTCCAAAGAGGTCATCCTACAACTACGGACAAATTGTCCCTTGATAATACTTTTCTTCTGTTTAAACGGATGGGAACTGGTGAAATATAGGTACGAGTTAGAAAAGGTTTCCTTTCTATATACATTAGATGTAAACTGCTGCCCTAGGACGTCTTTTTTAATAGTGACGTCCAGAAAGTTCATATAGTCATGTGTAATATGGGAAGTAAATTTCATAAAATTAGTGGTATGGTTTAGATAGTCTATGAATTCTGTTAACTTTTCCATACTACCTTTCCAAAAAATGCAAATATCATCCAGGTAACGTTTGTAATATACCCAGTATTGTGCATATTCAGACTGGAACACAAACTTCTCTTCCCAAACCATGAGCACAATGTTGGCATAAGTAGGGGCACAACTTGCCCCCATGGCCACTCCCTGGATCTGTTTAAACAACTCAACCTCAAAAAATATAAAGTTGTGTTTCAATACCAAATCCATCAACTCTGTATAAACCAGAAAAGTATTGTGGTCAAGTTTTCCATGTTGGTGAATGGCATCCTGGAACCATTCTGACCCTGTAGAATGTGGAATCACATTAAATAAATCCTGAATATCAAGGGTTACAAATATTAAGGAATCTGAATACATGTTACTATTAATGCTTCTCAAAAATTCCCAGGAGTCCTTAAGTATACCATTGGCCCTAACCCAAATGTCTTTTAATTTTATATCCAAAAATTTGGCCAACGGATGGGTTTTAGAGCCATTGGCTGCCACAATGGGTCTCAGGGGTGGATCCTCCACACTTTTATGTACCTTGGGTATCCCAAAAATAGCAGGGATATGGGGTCTGTCCACACTGAGATACTTAAAAGTGTCCTGGTTTATAAAATTGTCATTCAGCATGTCCTGTAAAACCAAATCAATCTTACGGTATGCTAAGTTAATCTCATTCTTGGATACCCTAACATACCTATTGGTATCATTAAGCATATCCATCATCTTACTGGAGTACAAAATACTGTCCATGAAGACCACCCCTCCACCTTTATCGGGTTGCATCACCCTCAGGTATCTATTTTCTTGAATGGATTTGAGAAGTACCTTTTCTTCTCTAGTCATGTTAAATTTACCATGCCATCCACCCCTATAAACATTCCTGATTTCTTCTTCGACCTCCCTTTCAAAATTTTTAGCTGGGGGTGTATAGGGGGATTATAGGTACTAGGTCTTCTAATACCACTATTAGTACCACCATCCTGTTGCCCCTGAAACATAATATCTAAATTATTTTTCCTAGGGCAGCAGTTTACATCTAATGTATATAGAAAGGAAACCTTTTCTAACTCGTACCTATATTTCACCAGTTCCCATCCGTTTAAACAGAAGAGAAATATTATCAAGGGACAATTTGTCCGTAGTTGTAGGATGACCTCTTTGGACTCGGACTTCAAAGACGAAAGTCAGAGAGTCAAAGAAATGTTTATATCTAGAAAGTATCCTAACTATTTAATTGATGAGGTTTTGGAGGAAGTAAAGAATGGGAGAAAGGATAGGTTCGCCCCTATTTTGGGAACAGGAGATACCAGTGTGATAGTACCAATAAATGTGCAGGGTACCACACAACAACCAGGGGTGACGTTACCAGGGATGAAATCAAGAAACCTTGGGGGTAACTATGTGATGTTTTATAATCAGAATACCTCTAGGGTTAAAAACATTATTACTCAACACTGGAGCAGGTTTAAGTGTTATTCAGAGTTGGATGTTTTGTTTACCAACACCCTAGGATTTACATATAAAAAAAGGCAGGAACCTCAAGGATTTGCTGGAGTATAATGGTTCTATTGATCCATGTAAGAAATTGGGAACCTACAAATGTGGGGCATGTGCCCAATGCCCATATATACTTAGACAGGATTCTGTATACATCCTGTCAAGAGACCATCAGATTCAGAGTAGTAGTTTTTCCAACTGTAATAGCGAAGGCTTGATTTGTTTGGCCCTATGTAAAACCTGTGGTGCATTTTACATTGGAAAAAACACTCGTAAACTCAAAAGGAGGATTTATGAGCATTTATATGCTATTAGAGTCGAAGATATTAAAAATGCCTTGTTTAAGCATACACTGACATGTCCCCAAGCAAAATGGGGCTTCTTTGTTGTAGAGAAGGTGCAATGTGATGTGAGGGGGGGCCCATGGGAAAATAGGATAGAGGTGAGAGAAATATTTTGGCAGTTGTTATTGGAAGCCAAAAGATTTCCAGGGCTGAATGAATACATATCCATTGCCCCTATTTTAAAAATGAGAGCTGCAAAACTATAAAATAAGTATATATAATGTTTTGCAAGTTCTTTTTGTTGGTTTTTTGATTCAAGTTTATTTATCTGTCCAACATATTGTGATGATTTTAGTATTTATATATTTATTTTAAAGTTCTTTTAAAAAATGTGCATGTGTTTTTATCTACTTTCATCTGTATTTGTGGAAAAGGTTGTCATGAATATTTTAGTTACAGGATTTAATTGGTGTCAATTAAACAATTGTTTTAACTACTAATTAGATTGGGAGGGGTATATAAGCAGGCACAGTCTTCATTCTTTCATTTTACATCTGAGGAAGTCTGGTGGATGAAAACGCTTTGTATTGTGTGGCGTTTATGTGATTAAACCTGCTGCTGCTTACACCTACCGGCTCGTGTTTTATTATTACCTTCTGCCTCTTTGGGTGCCTGTTGTGGTTTTATTGGTTCCTGGTTCTGTGGCACCCTTTCCTTGGAGTTTTTGGATTAGATGTAGATGTATATATGTAGAGGTATGTGTGTGTATATCTACTCATAGTGACATAGAGATAAGCCTCTCCCTCTCCTTAGTACAAATGCTTACATATACAGACAGAATACAGATACATACCCACATATAAATATATACATATACAGAAACCCATAGACCCATATGTTGTTAGATATATCTATCTATATATATATATATATATATATATATATGTATACATACATGTGTGTGTGTGTGAGAGACTGAAAATATACATCTGTATATAGCTAGGATATGATACAGCAGTTACGAGTTACATATGTTCACAGGCCATGCATATGGGGGTGAGGGGTCCAATAAACAAGCATGTAACATCTAGCATCAACCGCAGACCTCCCAACCGTCCCAAATTACTCAGTTTTTACCGAGTTTTGGGGTCCCAATGAAGGGGCACCACGATTCCTGAGTGGCAACCCTTCATTTCCGATTTTTTTAAGCTATGCTTTAGATTCCGCACTGTCGGAGCTGACGTCATCACGTGCGAGATGACATCAGCTCCATCAGCCTGTCGGAATTAAGCTCAGACGTGCGTTACTCATTTTGCACGCGTCTGTTTGAATATGGAGAGTTGTCTGAATACTCATTTAATTCGGACTTCGGGTAGGATTTTAAGCCATGCTGCTTTCATTTAATGCTGTCCCTCTATTTAAATGCTGCTTTCAAATGCCGTGCTCTGCCTCTGTATGAATATGGAGTACTCGTTGGACAGATTTAACCATGCCGGGCGTGAATACTTATCTCTGCATCTCCTGAGTGAATACTTGGGGATTGCCATGCCATTTTGCTGAGAGGTACTACTGCAGATTCTTTCTCTTAAGAGGGTGTGTGTGTGTGTGTGTGTAGTTGTTGCCCACACTTCATGGATCTATATTGTTTTATTCATTTGAAGTATCGGTGTGTGTATATATGAGTGTCCAACTTGTAATCCTGCTATGAATATGATGATTGATGATTTGCTATTACTGTTTAATATGGAAGACAGTAATAATTATTGGCAAAAACTGAAGTCATAACATATTTTATGACCGCAGACTCATACAATGTTAATTCTGCAATCTCGCATGCTGGAATTCCTGTTGTACATATTGTCTGAGATTTACTAATAGAGAAAAAGTCCAACACTACAGAACAAGTGAAATGCTCACTCCGGATAGTAGAACAATTTATTTAGGTAACTCGTAAGCACTTTCGTCCCAAGATAATCTTTTACAAGGAACTTCCAGACAAGATTGTGGTTCTACTATCCGGAGTGAGCGTTTCACTTGTTCTGTCATTTACTCATAGAGTACGTGTTGAAGTCTCAGAGTAATCCTTGCCTAATAGCACTTAATTCAAAATAATGTATAACAATTAACAGTTTTGCTTTCTGAAACATTTAAACAAACTTCCACATGACTGTGGTCAGGTCTAAAGAAATGTCTCTCCATGTGTATTGTTCTTGCTAATACTATAGTTAGAAATTATATTCACAAAGTCCTGCCGTATAAATAGCATATAAGATGTAGACTATGCACACAAAAGTCTACTAAACATTCTGTTAGAACAGACAATTGCAGTATGTTACAGATTACTAAGTATTATAGGGACGTTCTACAATATGAATGGGTGTGTACAAGGTAATGCTAATACTTTGTAAAGGGGTTATCTTTATTCAGAAGACAGTGGGTGTTACTATATCACAGAGGGCCAAAGTGTCTTATTTTATACACACCGTATAGATGTACAGTCTGCTAACAGAAAATGTTAACTGAGTTTTGCATCCCAGATTTGAACATTTGAATGCTGAATTAGATTTCCACTCCTGTATTTGAATGTTAAATGCCATTAACCCTGGTACACTCTAACTCTATAATATGTATAACTGTTATGTTATTCTGTACTGGCAAACTTGTTGCCAAAAGGCTTTTATGTTACAGACACTGCCGTCCCTTTCAGATATGTTGCTAGCGTAGATCATTTTATCACTTAGCTGTTAATAGAGTCAAACATTAGTACTTGCTGGTACTTTCTTTACTTCCTGCTGCATAGTGCATAAGGTTGTAGCATTGCATTTTTAAGGTAACAGTTACACCAAGGAACTTAAAAGGGAAAAAGCAAAATAAATTATTTGAAGCATAGAATTTGACAGCAGATAAGGATTTCCTTTCCCTCTAGACTTTCTGTTCTCTTACTCTGCCAGCCTGATAACCTAAAGATACTACTAAACCCATAGCTAATGTTTCCTACCCTCACACGGATTGTCTTTTGGCTGTGTCAGGCATGCTTGAATGCATCAGAAATTTTTACTTGTGCATATTTACTGATACAGGTGGACTGTAGAAGTTTGAGTGGACTTTTATGATGGAAATGTTCTGAATTGGGCAGTTTTGTCATTATTGGTTCATGCATTATGAAAATTTTTCCAGTAAGCAATGAAACAAACAAATTTAAAATGCGCTCTAACAAGTGTGCTCGCTGTATTATACAAGGAAAAAAGGAATATAATTTAATAAACTCAGGAAGATGTATCAAAGAACACATGTATGTTTCTTGTCTCGTGTGCAAGGGGCCTATGATTTGAAAAAAGCCCAAAGATAATCTTTATCCACCACTGGTCAGATGCATTTTATTTGGATGTAAGTTTCAATGCTGTTTCAATTAATGTGAGTTTGAACGGCAGAGAAGTTTTAATGCCAAATATATTCATTGTGTGACTGTATAGTGTATTGCTTTTGTTTAGCAGATGTCTTAGTGTTTGTGCTGTAAAATGTAAAATAAAATCCAAATAATCATTGTAGAAGTAAAGCAGTGTGCACATTAGTGTTTATGGTAAATGGGACAAAATAGCCAGGTAATGGGACACTGGAATGGTTGCAGGAGGACTCTGGGGCTATATTTTGGTGGTCTGTTCTTTAGTTTGTGTTTGAATGTTGGTATCCCACAATTCCATTGGAGTTGGTGGGGTTATGTAATTATGTATGCAAATTAGATGTTAATCAGCGTACAGATTTGTACCTATTTTTCATGGGCCTTGTCCAGATTTTTGATGTTTCCAGGTTGAGAGGTATGATCAACCCCCCCCCCAGCTAGGCCGGTGAGACATGCAGACACACAATAAAAGTAAACACATCACTGCTTCCCAGACCACCGTCAGGATACTACCAGTTGGAGAGACCTGTCAGGTCTAATCTTGAAACACAGACATCGATGTCCCTTGTGGGACACCAAAAATTAATGATCACTGGAGGCAGTCCCGATAATGATTCATCAAACCAGGCTGCAGATGTACACGGACCAGTAGGTTGTGCAAGCCTGATAACCCATGGGTCGGCACAACGTACAACATGTGTGCCAACACGGGGGGAGTGGGCAGTGTGTAGTGGTGTGTTTATACCCCACCTGCACCCACAGTAAGGATGAGTGCTGTAGAGGAGTGGCAGGTGGGGGAACTATGGGTATGCAATTATGGACCTAGGTGTTCAGGTGTTGGCTGGTGCAGTCATATTAGGACCACCCCAGGAATGTAAGTAATATTCCGAAATGGGCATAGCTGATGCCCATACCTCTCAACCCCTAAGAGCAAATCCACTGAACAGGACATAAACCACTGGGGGAACAAATAGGGACCATACCTCTGAACTGTCCCCGATTTCCAGGGATGTCCGTGATTTTGACTCAATTTCTAACTCTGTCCCACTTAATCCCTCCTAAAACTAGTGACTTTTGGAGGAAAGGTGGTGAATTACACATAATGAATAATGACAAAAATTAATATAAACATCATTTACCTCAGAAAATGTGTATGAATTCATATGCTCTGAGTCTGTCAATGTGTCAGGTGAAGAGCACCAATAATTTAAATGTGTCCCTGATGTTATGACGTGTCCCTGATTCAGTTCATATTTTTCCTCAATCGTATGAGAGGTCTGATAGGGACAGAAAGCACATATTCCACTGACAACCTTAGAAAGATGATAGAATATTAGGTATGCAGTAGCATGACTCGGCTGAAGGATGTGGGTTCCAAAACCCAATTACTTGTTTGTATTGAAGAGTGTCAGTTCCCATGTATTAGCCAGACAGGTGCAGATTGTAAGAGGAACTCACCAGTAATATGAATCAAACTCTGGACAGGTCGCGGATTCCATACAGTCGAACGGCATGCTTTCGCCTAATGGGCAGCCATTCCCAATACTGTAGGCATGTAATCCGATGTAATAGGCATCACAAGGTAATATCATGGTCCTCACTCCCACAAAGGGGTGTGAGTGTCAGATGCAAACACTAAATGCAGTGTATTTGCAAGTGCAGGAGCAAGCGGGTGTAAGCCTGTTTGGCCGTCAGTATGTGAGTATTACACTGGTAAAGCAATGTAGAGGCTAACTGAGTGTAAGAAACTGTAACCGGAGGTTAGCATTGCTTAGCTCCATGCAAACCCACGCACACCCGCTTACAACTGCTTTAATGTGCCTTAATCACTCTGTATCCAATGGCCTTGTTCTGCCCAGCAACAAAATCAACGGCCTCTGCAAGGCTCGAAACCAGGACCCTGCAATCACAGCTGTTGTGATTTACCACTAAGCCATAGCAGATATACAGACATTGGATCTTATCACAAACATATCATCCAGCGCAGTCATTCAACAGTATAGGAAATGTATTCCATCATGTAAATGTATGTGTGAGTGTTTATGTCCAGATATAGATACATACATATATATAGATATATCAAGAACATCCCATGTGACAACAAAGCAATACAAAGGAATGAAAAGGGAAACATCAGCAATGCCTGTCTTATGTAGTGTTGTTATCTTAAGTAATATCCAGACTCCCTCAGACAGACATGTGTCATTAATACAGGCAAACATTTGTACATTGGCCAAATACATCACTCTGTGCATTTTATTTACATTAACACAACAGTTCCTGTCCAATCATTATGTGAGAACAGTACTCTTGCAAGGTGCTGTGTGTGACAACATCATCATGATAAAGGTAAATGGGGTAACCATAGAGGGACCGGTAGTGTTGTGTGTACAATGGGGTCATCTGCATCACGTGTACCTGGAACCTTTAGGAGTCATGTGAATACCAGGATCGTGTGCCTGAGAGACAGGGGTGAGGACAACTTGAGTATGCTGTGATGCATATTAAAAGTGTTACATGTGTCCAGTGGACACGTGTGTGAAATGGACAGCTATATATGGGGTAAATGTTGTTTTAGGAACCGAGTGGCCTTTTGTTTCCGTAGGGTGAGAGTGGGATGTGGGGGAAGGAGAATAGGTATGCTCGTGCTGGAAAGGTTGGGTAGGATGACAGGCAAGACAGCATACAGGGTCAGTATATGACACATGTGGGGGATACACCTCGGACTGGGTGGGGGTGTTCAGCAGTCACAAGCCCATGAGTCCCCCAGATGGAAACAGTGGGATGTAGGTCACCAGCCATGGGCAGCCAGCACTGCACCAAAACAGCTGCAAAGGTGTCAGAGCTCGGGGCTGTCTTGGAGGGGCAGGCTCACCCTGTAAATGTGACACTCTGCCCTCGTGCTGGCGTATCTGGCCTCAAAACCCCTTTTTGAGCCCCATACGCACCACGTCCGTGACTGTACGACAGTGGACATGTTCCTGTCTGGACCTGCTCCCAGGGGGGACAAGCCCCATCCTCAGTGGCGGTTCCACCAGAAGGTGGTGCAGAGCCAACAGAGGTGGAGGTCCAAGGCTGGGCCCCAGATGTGCACGTGCCAGGTGCAATGGCCAGCTGAAGTGGAACAGGAGGTTCTGCTGAGACCTCCAAACCCATACAGCCTATGGCGTTGCAGTTTAAACACAGATATGGCTTAGTAATAGTCAACAGCATTCAGGATTACTTATAAGAGCATGCAAAGATATGACCGTCAACCCAACACAACAGATGGTATACATTTGCAGAGAGAGCACAACACATACATATATACTGCATGACATCTGTACAAAGTGTAGAAGACTTGTAACTGCAGCTATGAACAGTGGCCCATTATTGGCATGTCACTGAGAACCCCAGACAGTGTCTGTCATAACACTGTTTCATGTGAAAACGTAGAAAAAAAGAAAAACCAGTAAATATCAAAACAAGTAGGTACGGACTCCTTGCTCCAGCAGATGTAATCAAAGTGGTGGTTAACAGGAACCCAAGACAAGATAAAATTCCTTTAATGCAAAATTTATTAGTACAGCGTTTTCGCCGTGTACACTGACACAGCTTCTTCAGAATACAAAGCCTAATTAATCTAAGTCAGTTTAAAAACATATCCAAAAGGAAGTGATGTCATGACAGTGAAGGTTATTATTGAAGGTGCATAAAAACATAAAATGTGAAAACATTTTGTTATTATCAAAACACATAAGTGGAAAATCGAATAACAATATAAAAATATCGAGTTAAAACATGTTATCCTAAAATATTTGTATTTAAACATAGAAAAGGTTAAAAAAGAAAAAATATGATGTAAATAACATTGGCAGTGGCCAAAGAATATGTGTGAGAGAATGCAATTAATACACAATAATACTGAGCTATACAACTGGAAGTTGTAAAACCTTTGGTCCTTGAGGGCAGAAATTACTACTGTGAGTGACACAAGTGAAAATTCTGTCTAATTTAACAATTAATGGGTGGCCCCAACAAGTGAGAAGGCAAAAGAGATTATACAGTCATCTTAGGTAACTTCTCAGTTTTAAAACTGAAGAAATACTGCAATTCTCATTTAGGGCCGGGAAATTAAATGCGTCAGTTCTCAGTTGCCACTCAAGTTCACAGAGTTCTAAAAGTAATGGAATAGGGCCCCCCCTAATGTTACCCTGTATTTGGTCTATTGCCATAAAAGAAAAACTGTGCCCAGGATGGTTAATAATATGCATAGCCAGTGCATTGTTTTCATTCTCCGTCCTGATCGCATAAAGGTGTTCATACATGCGATCACGGAGTCTACGATCGGTTTTACCGATGTAGAAAGATGGGCAACAGTCACAAAATGCCACATAGACGATGGATTTACTTTCACAATTAAGGGGGGCTCTAATAGTATATTTTTTGTTCCTTATTGAAAAGGTTTGTCCTGATCTAACTTTGTGGCATCTATTACAGAGGCCACAAGGGAACATACCTGTTTTCCTGTTAGAAAAAGTTTTAGGAGCATTCCTTTGTGATAACTCCTTAAGATTATTGTTTCTTTTGAACACAAAGCTAGGGGTCACACCAAGTTTGTCAGTAAGTGAGGTTTTACTTGCAATAAAATCCCAATTCTTACGTATAATGGACATTATGGCTTTCGAGTGAAAACTGAAGGTCATAATATAACTCAAAGATGGATCAAATTGAGTAAGTTGGGATGGTACATTAACCTGTATGTGGTTTATACTGATGGCATCATTCAAGGAGTTTGGTGGTTGGACAAAAGACATTACTAAATTGTCCTTACTTAAAATAGCTTTGAAGAAACCATTAATTCTCTTTGTGTGTACTTCCGAGATGAGTTCACAAATGAGGTGAGTTGGATAACCCCTATTACTAAATAACTCAAGAAGGAAATCACATTCTTTCTCAAAGTCTTCCAACGTACTGCACATCTTGGCCGCCCTCACCAATTGGCCTTTAACAATGGCTTTTTTCTGTTTAAAAGGGTGGTGGCTTGAAAAATGCAGAAAAGAATTGCAGTACGTTGGCTTTCTGTAGATATTGGAAGTATACGTGTGAGTTAAAATATTTTTCGACAATTTAATGTCAAGGTAATCAATTTCAGTACTAGAAAATTTATACGTAAATTTCAAAAAAGCCGTGGTGGCATTGATTGAGGTAATAAAGGCATCTGCATCTGCGAGATTACCCCTAAATAGCAAAAATGCATCATCCAAATATCTAGTATAAAATTAAATTTATGAAGAAGCTGTGTCAGTGTACACGGCGAAAACGCTGTACTAATAAATTTTGCATTAAAGGAATTTTATCTTGTCTTGGGTTCCTGTTAACCACCACTTTGATTACATCTGCTGGAGCAAGGAGTCCGTACCTACTGTTTCATGTGACATATGTCCAATCAGGGATGCAATGGCAGTAACTCATCACTATCACCATGTACTGACTGCAGTCCTCACACTATGCTCCTGCAGTTCACAGATGTGTGTTCAGTGGGTAACACAGAAAACAAATGGTTCCACACACGGACCAGTCCACAGATGGCCCTACAGATGGGGGTCCCTCACAAACAGAGCATTGTCTTATCAGTTTTAAAACATGCAGAATACCCATTACCACACATAACTTGTTAAACAGGCAGTAGTCTTAATGAAGCATAGCTGTAGTCATGTCTGGCACATCACCCTCCTGTCTTTAAGCTATTTCCCACTGTGTATGTTGTTTGAGGAACATCCAGATATCAATTGTGATGCCATTTACCAAACACCAGATCCAGGTACTACTCACAGTGACTGTCATGGGCAAACACCAACATGATGTTCCTAGATATTGTATGTGTTTCCATGTGATTGGCTATGGGAACATCATCACAGCTCTTCCGCATGCAATCAGCTAGAGGAGGACTGTGATAGGTGCAGAGGCCATCACCTAATCATGACCATCACTTACAAAATACAAGCTGCTGCTGAGCAGGTGTACAACTCCACATCCACCAGAGAGTGTGTGGGAGGGACAGACAGAGGCAAAGTACATCAGAGAAGGGCTTGGAGACTAAAACCTAAGCATCGTCTGTCACACACCTACCAGTACAGGTGTACAAACCCCTGACTGACTAGTCATTACTATTACAAGTGCATGCAGTTACTCCATGTGCCACAAAGCTGACATGTTGGTGTGCTGTAAGAACACATATGTGTGCTGGTGAGCGACATCTGCAACAGAGATATAGTAGACATACATTAGGTGCAGCACACATGGCTGTCCACATGAATGGATGTCATTGCCAACAGAACCACACTCTCTAATGGACTCACATTGACACACTTTGACAGGCCCACAAATACACTTCCTAAATACTTAGTTTGCCACACTGCAGTAATGCAGAGGTACTACATGCACCACAGGGGATATCCGGAGGGTCTATGGGCTAGGGCATGTGAACATGTTTGACATCTGACGGTATGCCAATGGGAGTTTTACTGGGAGTGACTGTGGTTGGGAGCATCATACCCCACATGCAGAAACAAGGTGCCAGTACTGACATGCATGTGTGCATTGCTTCATGGGTGTGTAGTGGTTGGCTGTGCAAGATGGCTGTACAAGGTTGGGTGAGGGGTAATCCTTGGCATCATGCCACCCAACAATGGTGTGCAGTGTGGTACAGGGGTGTAGTGTCTGCAATGTCTCACACAGATGGTATTGTATGAACTGGCCTGACATCCTGGTTACCTTTGTGTATGGCCATAGCTTTGCAATTCATGCCATGTCTGTGTTTAACAGTCCTTGACATGGATATTGCCTGAGATATGCACGTCCCACAATAATGTACAGTGACATGTACAAGTGTACTACCTGGTTTGGCTGGCACATTTTGTGTACACAGACTGTTATCCTCAGATATGCCAATACTGGCCTGGTGTGACAGGACCTGCTTATAGACAGCAGGTTGACCCTGCACCTGTATTGATAGCATAATACAGGTATTCCCTGCTGTCAGTGGCATTGGTCCATACAGGGCACATGTGTAAGGCATTGGATGGCCTCTGAGGATCACATTTGATGGCACCACATATGTTGCAGGCATCCAATGGAGAACATAGAGAAGGCACATTGTCCACAATTATGTGCCTATTGTATGGCTGTACATGGTGCCATGCCCTCTGTAGCTCACTGCAATCACACCATGCCTACTATCTGTCATCAATGTGCAGGGTACTAGCAACATAGCGGGATATTCTAGGCAAGTGTGTTTGTGTATGACACATGGGTTCAGAACGTATTCCGGGTAATAGTAGGGTTGCAGACTTTGTTCACTAGGCCTTTTGCCAGATGTAGGTGTATGGCTTGCCAACACAGTCCCTTGGCTGACTGACATCTGTACTCCTTGTGAGGTGGACATTGTGACATATAATATGGACATCATACAGGAAAACTGCTAAATCTGCTCCCCAACATGTCAAGTGGCTAGACACTCACATCCACCTCCACACAGACTCTGCCTGTCAAACACACACACACACATACACACCTGCCATGACTTGGAATAGAACCCCTACCTAACTAGTGTATCACACTACAGCATTATGCAGTTACAGCATGCGTTACAGAGATTACTGGGTTACAGCAGTCCTAGAGGTGTATTACTAGGTGGGTGACAACAGCAGGATTGCCAAAGGTGGTTATGTGAATTGTAAAGAGTGTGCATACTCTAAAAGCATTTCTTTCATAGGCAGGCAGGCAGACAGACACACACACACACACACAGTTGACCTGTCTGGGATTAGAACACCTATCAAACTAGTTTAACACACTACAGCATTACACAGTTACAGCACACACCATGGAGATTACTGGGTTACAGCACTCCCAGAGGTGTATTCATAGGTAGGTGACATCAGCAGGATTGCCAAAGAAGGGCATTTCAAGTGTACTGCGAGTTGTACATGTCTGTTATCTGTGTGCACCCGCTGCTTACTGTCATGAAAACACATTTATACCTGCTTACAACTGCTTAAAAGTGTCTTATGCAGTCCTAATTTACAGTATCAACAAGGCTTGCAGGTCTTGAATCCTGGACAATGCACACTGAGGTCACTGGATGTACCACTAAGCCATCTGGGATGTATACATGTTGCATGGAGTCTATAATGCACATCTTACTACAGGTATTCCACAGTACTGAAAACAAATGGGACAGTCATTTTGTGTACATATGTACAGTACCCTTGAATGTTCTGTACTCTGTGAAACAACAAAGACAAGTCTACATCTGTACAACTGTCATAACTACATATATATATATATATATATATATATATATATATATATATATATATATATACATACCTACAGGATGTGTACACACACATATACATATGCATATACACAGACACAGCCCTATATATATATATATATATATATATATATATATATACACACACACATCTGAACACCCTTTGTGACACAGAAGGCTTCCAAAGGAACTGACATGTACACAAAACAGAGGCATCTCTTGTGTTATAACATTTAAATCTTAAGCAGTTCACCAGAGAAGGGATGGTTGTTGTGTATGTGGAGTTTGGGGTGGGGAATAATGGCTAATGTAATCTACCCCGGGGATTGTAGAGTTAGGGTGGGGGAATGATGGGTATGGACCTACACCCCAGCGACCACTTCTGTGTCACTGCTCGACAGTGGCACAGGAAAATAACATACCCAACTGTAGTCGTGCTTGACTGTGTATTCTTTACCATTCCTAACTATGTAATACTTTGTAGACACCAGTCACCACAGATGGCTACCGTGGTGTGCTAAAAGACATTACACATGTGTATGCCAGGCTACAGGGTAGTCACTCAAACAAACTCACACACACTTACCAGTATTGTGCATACACATCTTGCCTATGTAAAGGTAACTAGTACAGTGGTATGCAGTTGGGTTATGTGCCACAGAACACATACAATTACACCTACTCTGATTCCACTTCTGAGCTGGGTGACATCACAGGACCGATTAGTTGCAGTGGGGAGGGGGAAGAGAGAGGTTTAGGAGTTGACAAGGATAAAGGCCAGTGCAAAAGGAGGTATCTCTTTGGAATGCAGCAAAACCTGCTGTCATGACAGGATGCAGACACAAATACACACACCCAACCACCCCTCAACCATATGCTGACACACACACACACACACTCAGGCATTTGTTGACACACACACAAAGGCATTTGCTGTCACACACACAAACACACGCACACAGTTGCCAGTGGTGGGATCAGAACTCCTACCTATTTATAGATCACTATTAGAGTACTACGCAGTTACGAGATGTGCCACAGAGATTACACATTCCAAGGCAGTCAGACTGCCCTTCTAAGATTGAGGACACGAAGTACATAGCTGTAGACCTGTGTGTTTAAAGTAGGTGTCCATTACAACCTGTATGCACAAACAAGACACATCATCTGCAGGTAGGCCTGAGAGGTATAGTTGTAGCACAACAGGAACCTGAACTGGAGTATGGTCATCTGTGGAATGGACAACTACTATCACTATACAGGGTTACAGTGGGCATGCTCATACACTTAGTAGCACAGGGCTGTTTATAATGCACTAGGATTACAACTACACAAGGTTATACTGGGCATGCTCATACACTTAGTAACAAAGGGCTTGTTGGATGCACTGACTCATATTACACAAGGTGGCAGTGGGTACACTCATACACTTAGTAGCACAGGGCTGTTTGGGATGCACTCCAGTTCTAACCACTGAAGGCCACAGTGTGCGTGCTTATACACATACATGTACAGAACACATTGTAATGGACTCCTATTGTAAACACACAGGTTTACAGCTAGGTACATCTTACCTGTCAGTATATATGCACATCATACTGGTTTACTACCTGATACCTGTATGTGTCCCGTAAATTATATATCTGTGTCTGTGCTGTGTCATACACATGCATACATGTACATGAAGTACTGACATATATATTTTAAGTATACACATTCATGCATGTGTGGATGTGACAGACTATAGGTTACCTGGGTCACACAGGTGGATGCTACCTACAGCATGTGTCACACACCTTGCTGCCCTGAAAGACATACATTGATAGCAGGTTGTAGACAGTGGCATTATATGTGAAACAGTGGCATGTGCAAGCAAAATATGTGAGCCACCTTGTGTAATGGTACTGAGGTGCAGGTGTCAAGGTGACCTCTCCCGGCTGTGTTAGTAGTTGTCATTATTATCAGGACTGCTACCCTAAGTATATTTCACATTGGTCATATACACAAGTTCTGCTGCTGTCCATCACCTTACATGAGGCATTTGCTACCAAGCACATTAATGCCACTCGCAGTGATGTCATGGTATGAGTGGCAACTGCTGGACCAAAACAATGAGCCAATGTCCTGCTGTTATTATGAGGTTGTCCAGTGTCTGTCAATCCGGGCTGCCATGACCGAATGATGAGCCTTCAACACAGAGCACATGCATCCATCTTTCACATGTGTGTGGATAATTCCTAGGTTGCATTTACCCATATAGCCGCATTCCAAGACAAATGTCCAACACCCAGAAGTAACACCCTGACACCTACAAGACAATTGCATTGGATGCTTATGCTAACCAGTGCTAGATGTGTGGCTTTAGTAATCCATTTGCTCAATGTAGAACTTACAATGGGGAATACTGACATCTATGCAGTGAGGAACACCTGGCTGAAGGCTCTGTAGTACACAATTGCACTACCACCATATAACTCAGATCCAGACATGTGGGCCATAACAGTGGTATGGACAATTCCAGGTGGTGGTGTACACATATTTATACAGGCTACTCACATGTAAAGACCACTACTCCGACATAACACATCACAGATGAGTCAGGTACAGGTGACAGTGGCAAATGCTGCATTCTAGGTTGTATTCTCATATACATCCACCACCTTGTCCCCAGAGTACCAACACACATCTATATGTGGTATGACATAGTATGGTAGTGCACCAGATAACCCTCGATTGGTGGACTGTACCTAGGCCTACATCAACTGTGCAAAGTACCCATGTACAGACACAGCTTCATAATGTGTTATGCAATGCAATAATACCACTGTTTGTAACCAGCTCAGTTGTACACATACCAGGGTCCCTCAGATGTTGTCAGCATTAACACGGTTGACTGTTGCTGTACACCAGTAAACAACGCCCTCATGGTTGGATATGACCTAACTGTACCTGCCTAGATATGTACATCCCACACTCATACAACATAAATGACATTACCATAGCTTTCGTTATCCTTTCTACATGCAGGTAGCTACAGTCATTACACTCATGCACATGGCAGATAGCATGCTAACAGTACATAAGGTTTGATATCTATGTTAACAGAGGTAATATTCCCTCTCTACTGTTCACCCATGACACATATCATATCATACAACACCCCATGTGGCATGTATGTCTTTAGACATGTCCACCTAATGCAATGCCTACAAACATACTCAAATAACAGGACAATAGGACCTACACAAGGCCTGTATTGACAGACTCAGGGAAATCCAGCTCTGCTCTGTATGTTCATGAGTAGTCACAGGTGATATGTTCATGACATGTACAGCCATGTGTGGCCACAGCTCCTACATATACCCCATGTCAACAATTGCAAGCCATGCATGCTGTGTGCTGTCTGGACATTAGCCTTAGTACCACAATAGCCAGTACATGCTGGGGTGAGATGTTTACAAGCCACAGACCTCGCACATGCTTGAATGAGTGTACTGCCTAGCTCTAATAGAGCACATTGCTGGCACTCTTCCAGTAAACATGAGGTGTGTGTGGCAAATATGATGCGCTCACTGTTGACCATTACAGTGCCCTGGCTTCACCAAAGTACTGTCAAGTAACAGTTTGTAGGAGCATGACATGGAATAATGCTGTATGTTTCTCGCTGATATGTGCTGTTGTCATATATGTCCACTTGGCTACTCGGTGAAGGTGGTGGTGTCCTACCAGTACATGAATACAACATCCACTATGGTGTAATGCTCAGCTGTGTTTCACACATGGCGTGGGGAAGGTGTGGAATGTATCCTCTTGACCTGCTAGTGCACTTACTGATGTAGACCGCATATGTGTAAATGTATTGATGTTTGTGTAGATTCCATGTGTGTGCAGTGTCTGATGTCTGAAGGTGACTGTTGTCTTAGTACATCATTCTGTTGCAATACAGCCTCAGCGTTGCCAACTGTATATGGTAATATGCTCTAAGTACAGTAAGCCGTACATGAGGTATGGACAGATGTTTGGACATGACTACTAAGTGGTGGGGCTTCTTTACAGATGAATGATTACTGAGGACAGCTCACTGATGTGTTACAACCAGTCCTACAATAACCTGTGTAACTGCTAAGGTCAGGTTTTGTTAATTGAAGTGGAAGACAGACAATGTAGAATGCTGTAAGGGTGACACTGAAAGCAAACCTCATGACACCTGTAACAGTAATACACCCCTGTGCATATATTGTGCATATATCAGCACAGTTGGCAAAGGAAAGAGTCAGTAAGCATTGTACCAGATGCAATAGTGCTGTACTTCTGTAGTACCTATCATGAGATAGGCAGGTGTTTGATTCACAGTACTGGCATGTGTGGGAGTGTGTGTCCATATATGTCACGTATGGTTGGGAATACATCCCACATGTTATCACTCTCCTGAACACTGTTGTTGACACCAGTACAGAGTGAAGTGTAGAAAGAAAGGCATAGGCAGGTGGTTAAACCTCACACATGTGTCTGTATGTATGTCACATAGGTGTATATCTTTGTGAATGCCACAGTGTTTGTGTATGTGTGTGTGTGTGTGTGTGTGTGTGTGTGTGTGTGTATGGCTGTCCGTGTCTATGACTTCCCGGTCCCTGGAGTGAGGCTGTATTTTACCATAGTGAAATGTTAATGCCCCCTCCCCCCATCCACTCAGTGCAATCTAGCATCCCTGTTGATATCATCAATCGTAGACAGGCATTCTAACCGCCTGTTAACATGTACACCCTGGGGTGTGACCTGTTGTTACATAACCTACTGATGGACCCCCCCTCCCTACATACACTCACTGCACTGTGTATCCCTGTCAATATCCTCAATCTTAGGCCATTCCAACTACCTGTACATGTGTAATCTCTGTGGCATGTCTTCTAATTGAGTAGTACTATAAGGATGATATGCACATAGGCAGGGGTTCTCATCTGAACACTGGCAACTGTGTGTGCATGCGTTTGTGTGTGTGTGTGTGTGTGTGTGTGTGTGTGTGTGTGTGTGTGTGTGTGTGTGTGTGTGTGTGTGTGTGTGTGTGTGTGTATCAGAGTGTTTGTTACTGTGTCTGTGAATTCCTGAGTGTGTGAGTGTGTGTGTGTTTGCATGCTGTCATGGCAGTGGGTATTACTGTTTCCCAATGAGAAGCCACTATTTCCACTGGCCTTTACCCTTATCATCTCGCATACCACTCGTTTACCTCCTCCGCGCTCCAGGTAACTATACCTGTGATGTCACCCACTATGAATGTGATGGCTCTGAACACAGTAGCTTACTACACAGCTATCATGCTCTTGGATCATTAGAACAGTAAACATAATTGAAACATGAGAGAATATAACTGTGATGTGGAGGCTACAAAGTGCATGCAGGTATTGTCATACTGACCTGTGGGTAGTCAACATGTACATATGGGACACTAACCGCAAACACCAACATCCCCTGGCACATGCAACTACACCTGAAAGAGGAAGGCAGAACATCAAGATCAACATGCTGTTAGTGTTGTCTGTCAAACATACAAAATGTATTCTAAAACTGTAATACATGGTAGGTCTGCTGCCTGTCAACACTACTCAACAATATTAATTTACAATTGTTTACCTAGTATGTTCACCCTGTGCATCAGACCATATGAACATGTCCCTGCACCGATGGTGTGGATGACAGGGATGCAGCACAGGCATCATCATATGCACAGGGTGATAATGTTTGCCAGAGGCCTAGGCTGTGCCATTGGATGACATCATGTGTGTGCATTAGGGCCAGTGATATCACTGGTTATGTGTGGATGTTATGCTTGTGTGTGTTGAGGTGCCCTACATTTGTTTCCAGTGTGTGTGTATGCATACACACAGGTCTGGCATGCGGTTGGCCTACACAGGGGTATTATTGACAGCTGCAGACTGTACAAGGCAGGTTTCACAGTTCACAGTGTTCGGCCATGGCCACATGACCTGCGCCTGCCAGGGGTTGCATGAGCACTACCAGGCAGAGGTCCAGATTGGGTACTGTCTGATGACACATGTCCACTGGAATCGTGTCTCTGTTGGGACCATCCAGGATGCTGTGTCCTGGTGTGGACTGCACAGCACCAGCTGCACTGCTGCTGCTACTGCCACTATGGGAGCAGCCATGTGCAGTAGCATGTTCACATAGACCTTCAACAGGTGATGTAGTTGACCTACGTCCACGTGCCCGATGCCTCACTTCCACCAGATGTTCCAGCACAGACATTAGATGCTCAAGGAATGACATGCCAGAGTCAAGGACTCCCACCATGTCACCCAATCGTCTATCCAAAACATCTGCAAGATGATGGTGAGCATTTGCAAGTGCCTGGATGTTGCCAGTTAATGAATGGACAGCAGCCCTCTGAAGCCTCAGACCATCTCTGTTGTGCCATGCAGCACATGCCTGTGCCTCCATTAAAGCCTGAAACATGCATCTGGTGACTCCAGCTAATTTGCTTTGTCTCGCAGGGGCATGTTGGCCAGTGGTTCTCCTATGAGCAGCGCTGGGCACATGCCTATGTGGGACATCACCAGTCGGTTGACTGGGATCATGTTGTGCAGGCACACCGTCCATAGTCTCCACACTTCCCTGTTCCATGCTACCACATGCCAACTGTCCTTCCTCTATAGCCAGTGGTGATGGGGTATGTGCAGGCAGGGGAACTGTGTGCGAGGATGAGGGGGAGATAGGTGAAATGGCAACCAATGGCACATATTCCACCCCTGACAACCTTGCTTGTGCCTCAATCATACTGTCATCATCACTGTTAGAGTCTGTGGGGACACTAACATCAGGTGGACCGCAGGAGGGCAACGCACCTACAGCAACACCTGTGAGGGTAAGACAAGAACTGTACATTACAAGTTATGCCAGACAGAGAGACAGACAGAGAGACAAAGACAGAGACAGACACACAGAAACACACGCTACTTGCAGGTGAAATGGCAGATTCCATTCAGCTTAGAAAATTATAGTTTCAGCTTAGACAATTATAGTGGTAGTTATCATACATCCATGAGTTGCACATAACAGCATGTATGTGTTATAGCAGACGGCATGCACCTTACACAATTATAGTGGTGGTTAACATACATACCTTTATTGCACCATTTGTGTTAGTAGCCTATACCCCATACCTGCAATACAATGCATGCACGTTGCACCATTGCACTGCAGTGCCATGGTGTGTGCAACATACACCACATGTTAACAGACCATTGCTGACCTTTGTACATCTGCCACTGATGCTTTGTGTTGGCCACGGCCCCTGTGTGTGAGGACATGAGCAGTAGGGTATGTCGACTGCATACTATGTTTGCCTGAGCCCTAGCTTGCATATCTCCTCCAAAGCAGTGCATGCCTGTTCAACATTATTCCGCCTACCACTGAGCTCAGTCTAGACATTGTGCATGTGGCTGTACACACATTTGACATGGCTGTCCCTACTTTGCAATGGCGTCACAGACCAGCACAGGTTTACAGTACACCGGCCTGCTGTGTGGCATATGATCATGCCAATCACATGTAGTATGACATGTCTTCTGCTGACGTGTTGAATGCCATGTATACATGTGTAACACAATGGTGTTCTTTCCAATCTACAGTATGGTAATGGTGTCCCAATGCAGCGACGTGTTATACTAACATGGGCCTTCAGCTGATGCAATATTGTCTGTCCACCCTACAAATATGCAGGGACATACTGCACATTGAGCTGATATGCATAGCCATTGCAGGGCATAATGGGGCTTCACAATTGCTATACAGTGTGAGCTACTGACACAGTTCATAACCATGACTATGTTCACATACAATACATATCTAATGTGGAATGTGACCCACATCACTGAGGTGTATGCACACTAAACCCTAATGTGGAATGTGTGACACAGGTCACAGAAGGGTATACAGATGATACCCCTGCACATCTGCAACCATATTATTGATGCATGGCAACTATGCCCACACATGGCTAACTTAGCAGAACTCTATGTCCCACATGCCATCTGTGTACCTCACACACATGAGGAGCAGGCATGACAGTGATATCTGACACCAGCAAGGTGAATGTACTGTATCTGTGGCTTGATGTGGTTGTATGTGTATGTTGTGCAACACATGTATGTATTTGGATACTATATAGGTGAATGCTTCCATGTCATGACCCACTCAAGATGTTCAAGACATGTTATGTGGTGGTTTCATATTATGCCTACACAAGCTGTGCACAGGCCTGTATGATGTTTAGTGTTTCACATCTGCAATATCACCATTACACAAAGGCCATAGTTGTATTGTATCGAGCCAATGTACAACAGGGTGTACACACATGTACATCACTTCTATTGTGTGTGCTGCTTCATGTCTCTGGCCATCCTCCATGTCCATGTGTACACATGTTCTGTCCAATGGTTGTGATGACCATCTTATTTCACATGTCAGTGTTATCCCATATGACATACACCCATAGATGTCATATGCTCCACTGAGGACAGGGTTATGCAGACAAAGGGTGGTATGTATGGGATGTGAAACATGTTTTGCAGGATAGTTGAGCAGTACTTCAGTCAGCCCACTACATGTCATGGACATGTCAGATAGCACATGATATTGTGTGACATTCATAGCAAGGGTATACTCCACAAGGGTGTATCCTGTGGGCCAGTCATACTCCAGCTCCAACACATTTAGAATGTGTGCACACATATGCTCTCTGTACAGTACTGTTCATATTCCCAACATGTGTAATGCTGATATGTAGTACTTGTTCCTACAGTGGAACACAACTCCACCATTGTATTCACTGTTGTCTACACATCTGGCAATGACAGTTTGGAAGGCTTAGTGTAGGTGTTTCATATAGTCTTCAATTGTTTCACATAGGTAAACACTGTGATGCATTGCAGGTCTGAACAGTGTCCATTAACAGGACTACCATACATTATTTGTACGTGTGTTATGGCAGATAGCATGCAATTAATATGTTCTATACATTATCAAGCCTGGTAAATAATAACAATCTCACCTGACACAGGCTGCTGTCGCTGCAAAACACCAGAGGTACCTAAACAGGAGTGTCACAGCAGTAAGATCATTATCCACACCTGTGTGATAGCTACAGGGTGCAATGTCCATGTTAGCACATAAGCCAGTACAATACACTATACTATGGAGTATGCACATCTGTGCATACATAGACTCGTAGACTGTAGTATGTGGCATGTGTGCATACATGCCTTGCATATGATGCTACATTACATATTGTACAGTAACACATGTAACTATGTGAAATATAGTGTTTTATGTGCAGTAGCGACCCCTAACAGGGAAAAGTCGAAAGATACAACAACAACAACAACAAGTGACTAACCAGGCAACTCCAGGCTCGGTGGTTGAGAGACACCCACCTCCACAATACCAGCTAAAGCTTGTGGATGGAGGTCTGCAGGTGTCCCCAGGTTGGCCAGTAGTACAGTATCACATTTATTAAGATTACAAATACATCTTTATAAATCTACATGACACTAACACCACTGACATGTATAAGTCACACACTTTTGACACCTACTGGTGATGTGATGTTATTGCCATATATGTGTGTGTCATGTGATGACATTGCTCATACACCATGTGGATGTTGTCTTGACGTGGGCATGTCTGTTTGCCTGTAGTGGTGTCTTTACCTATCAGCACATGCCTGGATGTGTTCACATTAATGCAATTGACCTTAATGCTGTGTATATGCCACATATATAGTCATACATAGCCATTAGGGACATGACCTGTGACCCTGAAGACTTGCAAGCATGTATGTGTTTTGCCATATACATCTACATGTCACTGTACAGCTGTGTAGCATCCTGCCATGTATTGCCTGTGTTGCACATGTGTAACACATGGGACAATAGATAGCCTGATGGTATTTGCAGGGTTGGATATCAACTATAGCGTGTAAGGTCATAGTGATCTAGTAGGCTATATGCCCTGGGCCATTTATGAGCCTAGGCTGACAGGTTACCTAGCTGTAGGCAACAGACAGGTAAGTTTCACTGGCCAGTTCAAGCAGTGCCACAGAACTGATCCACAGGGTTACTGATATATTTGGCATGCGGTCATCACACCATGTCACAGAGAGGGGCAAAGTGCAGCTTCGCTGGACAAGGATGCATAGTATGGCAAGAGTATGTTAAGTGTATGGGACAGAGGTCTGTTAGGCATGTTGTGATCCTTGTACTAGAAAGGTGGATGTCCATGATGTATGTGTTTATTTGGGATCAGGATGTGTTACGTGTAGCATGTCCATCACCTCTGGGTTGGACATGGCCTTATTCAGAATAGGCTGCATGCTACATAGTGCAGCTAGGGATTGGGAAGGGCAGTGTAGGCCATCTACACATGGGCAATAACCCTTAAAGGAAATATGTGATCTATTATGGGTCACATGGATGTTGAGTATGGCTGAGCAAGTATCTATATATTCCTGGATGGCACCCTGTCATGATTAGGGGTGCCACATAAGTGAAGTACTGTCCAGCTGCATCCTATACACACAGTTGCCATTATGTTGTCTGTAGTAGTTAATGGGTACAGGGTTTGTAACATAGTGGATGATAATGCAATACTTAGCTGTCAGACTGTGGCCATACGTTACACACCACACATCTGACACACTAAGGCTCTCCTGTATGTTGAATGCAGCACACATTGAGTCGACTATTGCTCCTATTTCATAGTCATTTGCAAACATCAATAGGCTGATGCCTTCTGTGTTAGTCTGTGTGGTATAGATAACAAAGAGGGGGAATACCAGGAATGACCCCTGAATTACTGTGGCTGGCACTGGTTTCACATGTGTGCATTAGTCGGACACCTTTTGTAGTGTTGGTTCTGCCAGCAGTCCAGTTGCCAACCACCCTTGTGACATAGGAATATACACCTAGTTTACTGAGTGTAGCTGGAACACAGTATGGGTGATAGTGTCCTACGACCTGGCAAGGTCATGATATGCAGTGTGAATCAACCCTACTGTCAACAACATCTGTATCAAGTACATCAAATACGTTGATCATGGTTCATGGCTGTACAGACCAGACTCAGCAGGGTAGTTGTGCACTATGTCCCATTAACAATGGTGTCTCCCCCTTTGTGTGGTGTGATAAATGCTGCTGTGTACCATTCGGTGTGTACACAGTCTGACATGGAGCTATGATTGAACATAATGTGTATGTGGATAGCTGAATGTTCTTACATTTGTGTAGGATACACCCTGGGATGTTGACAGGTCCCATGAAAGCTGTATGTATGGCTTTAGAGAGTGCAGCTTGTACCTGCATAGTCGTTAGTACAGAGGCCCTGTAGTGTACATGGATATATTACTAACTGTACCTGTTGGGAGAGAGGTGGGAGTGGGTTTAGGTTCTCCAAGACTCTATCTGGATGAACTGGTGCTATTTCTGTAGGTGCAGTACTTCCCATGCCATAGTGCTGTGCAGCATGGTAGGTCTTGTCATTGCCATTATGATTAATGGCACAGCTACAGAATGCCCTGTGCTTGGCCTCATAATATGTGGCTGATTAGTTTCACAGTAGCTTTGTGTGGTTTTATATGGTGTATCTGCATCCTACTGAGGCTGACCAGGGATCACCTACACTCATGTGTGTTCACTCTTGAAACAGTTACTACCTTCTGTGGTACAGTTTAAAGCATGGTACCACCAGTTTGCCTTCTTGTTTGTGTTGGGTTGAATCCCAGTTCTGTTTCAATGGCACAATCACTGCACATATGTGACTGCTTAAGTTTCATTTGTGTAGGATTCAACATTTGCACATGCATTGTCCATCTGCATGGGTGCCATGACAGTCACCACTCTGCGCTTAGGAAACATAACATTGGCATTGGAGACTAACTATGTGTAGCATACTGTTAGCCCTGTCTATGTGACTACTGTGATCCAGGTCAGTGGGGTCGATGGAATCCAACATACATTGAGCGCAGGTGTTGGTACATGAGGAGTCTTCCCAGTTCATAATGGAATAATTGAGAGTAGTCATTATTATGGTTCTGTCTCAAACCTAATCTTCGCCATTATAGTACATTGTGACAGTTGGGAGGTCCACGGCCTGGTGGGTGATCTATCTCAAGGTGCATTTTGAATTCCACTTTGGCACAAAGGTAGTTGCTCAGCATAATGCATCTGAAGTTATGCAATTGCAACTAGCGTGGGGTTGTACATATCCTTCAGGAATATGGGCACACCTGTGGCCCATGTGTTCCAATAAAGGACAATGGGCAAGAGGTGAGGTATGTGTTATAACATAGTCATGCAGGTGTGCTCTCTGGAACATTGAAACATGTCTCAGCCACTGCACAGATATGTTCTCCCTGTTAGGGATTGACATGTGTGTCCATATACTGTTTCTGACATGTATCATTGTGTAGCGAGACCCACAGTTTATTGCTTGGCTGTCCCTGTAACAGCAGTGGACCTTCATTTGAACCATGCATGATGAAGGCACTATAGAGGAAGCATGAGCCTTAGGCAGTATCAAGATTCCCAGGGGTGACAGGTGCAGGCACTGTCTGGTAAAGCATCATGGTTTGTCAACCATGTTATCCTAGGACGACAGATACTGGATACCCTTTGACTTGCACCACTACACTAGACAATTGTGGAATACAATAGTTTTGTCCCTGTACTGCAGTATTATTCTGGCCAATGGCAAAATGCTACCCAGGCCTTGTGACATACCTGCATGGGCTACAAGACCTGACAGTTCCTACATGTGTTTCCATGCAGTCCAGGCTACTGCATCACAGGTCCTGCACAACAACATGGAATATGCCAGAGCCATGTGTATAGTTCAAAAGGTGGTCTGAGTGTATGGGTATGTGGCTAATCATGGCAGACAGGCAGCTGACAGTATGTATGCCCTCGTATAGGTTGGTGCATAACATAGTGCTAGAGTTTGCATTCACAAATGAGTACTGTTGGGCATGCTTCCAGTCACTGTTCTGAGGTGTAGCACAATTATGCAAACTATGTCATACAGTTTGTGTATTTCGGTGTTTGTCTCTTCCTGTTTGGGGGGGTCACTTGTTTGGCCAGATACTTAGAAGCATCTGTGAATGTGTGTGATTTCTGGTAGTGTGTGTGGGTGTCCTTACTGTGTTCTCGTAAGGGTATGTGTTGGTTGTGTTGATGAGCTGCATGTGTTAACCTACACCTCATGACTGTCCAGTCCAGTCATGGCTGTAGACTGGGTTTCCTTCCAGCTTTCCCCTGTAGCTGCATCCCAAACAATGTCTGGGGCATGGTGTTAGGTGGGTTTGGCAGTGTGCATGGCATAGAGATTACATTCCCCCAGGATGGCCACATACACAAAGCTGACATTAGTAAACACCAGTATCTGACTAGTGGACATGCCTGTATGAGCATTCAGGACTACAAGTACCAAGTACTGTATTTAGTTTACGTATTGCTTATGAAGATGTTTTAGACAGCGATGCTCACATGTAAATATTTGTGTTATGGACATGACAACACTGGCTATTACGGAAACATTGTAGCTACCTTTAGCAGCAATCCTCCTCTGAGGAGCACATCACATCCTGTTAGTTGATTACAGATGAAGCAAGTGTCTACAGGTCTGTTTCCTTCTTTGGGTATATACTCACATATAAACCAGCACCATGAGCTCTGTTGGGCACTGACACCCACTCTCCAAACAGAGGCATGTATCAATAGGCTCTGATGCCACTATCAACATGATCAGTGACAAGGCAACCTTTTATAGTTACAGATCAGTAACATGTGCTATCCCGATGACCATTTGGTGTTCCTAAGTAGCTAATTACATGCACACAAGCTGCGCTGATACTGCCTTAGCCAATGCCATGGCTATAGTGGAGTATAATTGAGTACTCCCCTTGGGTGCTGTCCCTTTGCCTTACTTGTGAGGAAGACAGCGTGGAAGTGTTGTTTGGAATCTATTGCAACAGCTGTATGGAGACGGACAGTAATATATTGTGTGTAATGCCTAGAGGATTTGTTCTAAATGTGAGTACTGCTGTTATATTTTTGAACATTGCTACTTGTGCAGGGTTTGTCTGTACCTAATACTTCTGCATATGTTTCAGTCTGGCCAGGTTGTTTGACCAGCTCAAGGCTGCATAGCTATGCATATAGTGTTAGGGGGTTTACAGTGTGCTTACCAGACATATTTAGTTTGGTGTTACTGTGTATCATACTGTGCTGATAATCAGTACTCGGTAACACTTCCAGGTGTACGAACCTTTCAACCCTCTGTAATGGGATTAGTTCATAAAAACCCTGTTACATCAGCAGCTGTTCAATTGTATAACGGCAACTATTTCACATAGGGCCATGTTAGTGTGTCTGTGTCCTGGTATGTTAATGTTTCAGCAGATGTTGTACAGTAGTTGAATAATTGGTTATGGTATGACAGTATGTACTGATGTAATTATGTTGTTTGTGGGGTAGATGTTGGTGGGTGTACATAGCACATGCAGGTATGTAGAAACCCCTTTTATACAACGTCTATATGCGTGTGGGTGTTCTTTCCCTATGTGAACACATATCCCTTAGTGGACTAATACTATGGTAATTGCAGGCTGATTCATTAAGGCACTATTAAATGCTTCCTGTATAGCATGCAGGTACTGTTAGTCCTTGAATCCTTTTGACAATAAATCGGAATGAAATAAAGTTTTATAAAATGAAAGCTGTCTGTGTATTTCTGTCATGGATATTTGCAGTCATTGCAGTTGTGTTGGTGACTGTGTCCACAGAACATATTTGTAATAGTGTATTGGCATTTACTCTTTATATATGTTCATATTGTTTGGGGGGGGTGGAATGTATGATTGCTATGGTCCATGTTATACTCAGATATGACCACTTTGGATGCTGTCTACAGACATGTATGTATGTGTGTATATGTGTATATATATATATATATATATATATATATATATATATATATATATATATATATATATATATGTTTATCTGTACCTCCTTAGATGTTTAATCTATCTATAAATCTACATATATATGTAGACCTGTATATATCGACATGTCTCTATGTATCACTCTCTCTCTCTCTCTCTATATATATATATATATATATATATATATATATATATATATATATATATATATATATATATATATATATATACCTATATATGAGCATACAACTTTAATTGGGGAAATGGCGGGTTGTCCTATTTCAACATATTCCTCCCTTTTGTGTTTTAACCTGTCTGCATACATAACTGGGATAAATACATCCCAGGTAGCTTAGTGTTAGGTTACTCTGAGGCTGGAGTACATGGTTGCGGGTTCTACTCCTGGAAGGTGTTATTATTTTACCTCTCAGAGTAGGCACTGGTAGGGAAAGTGTGAGTAACGCACATTTATGAGGTTGTAAGCAGGTTTGCCTGTGGACTGTGCGACGTTAAGCAAAGGTTAAACCTGTGAAGCGCTTCTCCGTTTACCATGTTTCAGCACCGCTTACCGTTGTGCAAACCTGTGGAAACCCACTTACAACTGCTTAAGAGTGCTTTAATCCTCCTGCATCCAACAGCCCTTATTCTGACCCTCAAAATAACCTCACAGCCCTTGCAGGTCTTGAACCTGGGACCATGAACACCACAGTCACTGACTTTACTACTAAGGCATCTAAGATGTGCAAATGTTATGGTGTTTAGAATATACATTGTACTACAGACATTCCTCACTACTGAAAACAAATGTGACAATCAGTTGGTGTACATATGTCTGATACATGTTAATGTTCATATGTTTGTGAAATTACTTGTTGTAATGTGACATGACAGGGTGTATTATGAATGAGAAAGGTTCTTGCTTTGTGTCCTTTTTATATTGTCCCCATACTCCATGTATACCCCTCCAGTTCATTTATTGGACATCTGACCCAGGCCCTCATTGATGCATGATTGCATTACGCATCATCCCTCCCCCCACTCCAATCTTCACATACACAACAACCTCCCCTTCTGTGAATTAGGTTAATATTAATTGTTCTAATAACAGAGCTGCATGTGTTTTGTGTACACTTCAATTCCTTTGGAGTGCTTCTGTGTCACGGAGTGTGTTCATAGATGTTCATATATATGGCTATTGATGTAACTGTATAATATATACACACACACATATATATATATATATATATATATATATATATATATATATATATATATATATATTTCTTATTAGTTTGCAACAGTAATACATATGTAGACTGGAATGTGTTGGTTCACAAACTACAGTACATTACAATGTGTCAACTACCATACCATTAACTGGGAAACTTACTCCGGTACTCACTTTCAGGCCCAGCACTTCCTGGAATTTATCACTCACATGCCCTGTATCAGGTGATAACCTCCCTAACGTGGGGTGGAAATTACTAGAAGTGGTCATCACCAACATGGGCAAGAGGTGCACCACAGTGGAGGTTAACTGGTCACTGGTTAGATCTGACCATGAACTATTCCCTGTTTCCACACCCAAGCATCTCCCCCACCCACGAATACCACAGTGTATACCTTTCCTACAGCTAAATTTGCACTACTAGTGACAGGGGTTGGGGGTTTCACAGCCCCCATGCTAAGGGGAAACACTGCTCAAGATACAGACAGATTTACAAATGCAGTCTATATGCACCTACACAAATGTATGGATCGTGCCATCACTGGTAAACCAAGACTCACTCCTCCTAGATAAGGACACCAGTTTGGTGGACCTCTGCAATAAATAGGCTATACTACAGAAGTAGGACAGTGTTCCAGACACACAGCAAATCCCACGAAGGGCAGACATCCATGACCACTATGAGTATGATATGTAGGTCCTTCATCACATCATCCAAGGCTAACATCAGCAGGAGAATACACAAGGATTCGAAAGATAACCACAAAGCCTTCTTTGGCTATGCCAAGGATCTACATGGTGACACACAGATTTGCACTGTGCCGGTGAAATATAGTACAAAATATGCTGACCCTACTGATATTGCCAACATCCTTGCAGATACATTCAGTGCATACTTCACCCCCTAAAAAGCCCACAACACTACCTGAAAGGTACAGTATCCCACACATCAGAGACACACAGGTGGAAATGGCCCTCTCTAACAGCAGAACACACCGTCAATGGAGGCAGATGTTGCCCCAGACTGCATCTTGCAAACTGTACAAGACAACCTGCCCCCCACCTAATTAAGCTTTCCTACGTCAGCCTCTCCACAGGCTACATGTCCATACAATGGCATGTGTCAATGGTTATTCCACTCCATCAAGGTGGACTCAACTGACCATGGTAACTACCACCCCATAAGCCTGACTAGCCTGGTCTGTAATGGTATGTATGGTTCGCATCCTCATGGCACTCATTAACAAAGACATTGGTAACCTCTGAACACATGACCCAACCCAGGTCAGCTTGGCTGAGTGCAGTTCATGCCTACTGAACCTGTTTGACGTCTTACATACAGTCACCAAGACATTCGATGACGGGGAAGGTGGTTCGCACATACTACCTGGACCTCACCAAAGCTTTTGACACCATGCCCCACTCAGGTATTATTGATAAACACACCAGCCTGTACATGCACCCATACATCACAGGTTGGGTTGCCAACGGGCTTACACACAGAACCCACATGGTATGACTAGCGGTCTCCATGTCCAACTCTTGACCAGTTATGACTGGTGTCACACAGGACTCAGTCCTGGGAGCCCTACTGTTTGGCATATACGTCTCAGAGGTACAGGCAAACACAGGTGAACTACGGTAGACCATGTCTGGCAATGACTGCGAACTGGGAGCCATGATTGATAGTCCAGCTGACACAGACATCCCTCAAGGGGCCTTACAGAAAATGTCACAGGGTGCCAATGACATGGCCTCCAGCCAAGTGTCACTAACTGCATGGTCATTCCATTGTGGAATTGGCACCCACATATTAACACATAAGTGGCAGCCTCTTTAATATGGACGAGGTAATGGAATATCTGGGGACTAAGGTAGATAGTGATCTCCCCTTTGACAATCATATCTCCACAGTAGTTAGGATATCCTTCTATGTAGGCCATCTTATTACTAAAGGATTCCCATCTAGACATACTGGGGTTATAGTGACCCTTTACTCATCACTCATCAGTCCCATCATAGGGTATAATAACCCATGTGGGATGTACCTCAGAAGACACTTCCAACAGCTGGGGGGGGTCAACAAATGTACCTCGCCAATGGGAATACTGGCCCCCAACATATGGCCTATGCAGCCAGACTGAATAAGCTCCTGATTTACTCAGTGGCATCTCGTTTACCCAGAGATGATCTCTGCTGGCCAACACAGCCATGTCGAACTCAGGCTTGATGGATATGCTCCACCTATGGAAATCCATGTCACAGTGAGCCACACACTGTAGTGAGCTGAACCTTGCCACAACAATAACTGGAAGATGCTGGAGTGACAGCTTCCTCTCACAGACACTCCCCATCCTTTGGAACAACATCCCAAACTATATTATACAGAGCCCCTCACTAACACTCTGCAAGAGAAACCTTGAAGAGTGGATGGGGAACAGTAGATGCACCCCAGAGATCCCGCCATTGGCTCTGCTCCACAGAGGGACAGTTAATGAATCAATGAGGTGGCAAAAGCTGACACATTTTGCCTGGGCTTATGAATGGCCTCTGGCAGTTGGCCAAATACCTACCTATGAATCTATACATACAGTATCTGCATATGCTGATAGCTTAATTTACTGTTCAGGGGTTGACTTACCTTGTGCCAATGGCAGTTGTGTGTTCAATAGTTGAGAGCTGCCTATGTTGGATGCACACAGTAGACTGCCTATACATGACAATTTACAGGTAGTCTTGTGTGTGTGCCATCCATTTTTACTGTGTGTGCAGGTGGAGATAGGTGTCAGTCCCTAGGTGTCTACACTGTCAGTGCGTGTGCTATACGTTCCCTCTTTGCCAAGGCATGGGTATACTGGGCATGCCTCCGTCTGCCTACTGGGGCTGGCTCAGGGTGTTCATGGTCTGAGTACCTCTGTGCCCATGGGGCCCTTAGCAATGGTGGTGGGCTGTGTGGGCCTTCACCATTCTGTCCCTGCTGCAGCTGTTTCCCCAGGACCATATTGTGTAGCATTGCACACACTATGAAGATGTGGGCACATGTGCCTGGAGAGTACTGCAAGACTCCACCTGATGTGTCCAAGCAATGGAACTGTGATTTCAACATCTCAAACACATGCTATATGATGATTCTGGTTTGTGCTTGTGCCTCATTATGGCATTCCTGCATGTGTGTGTGCATTTCTGATGGGAGTCATCATCCACAGTTCCAGTGCATAGCCAGCATCCCCCACCAGGTGGCCATTTTGCATGTACCCCTGGCATATAACTGATACAGCTGTGAGGCATGCCAGATGTGGGAGTCATGATTGCTTCCAGGGCTGCCAGCACACACATCCATGATAATGCCCTGGGCATTACACATAACCTGGCAGTTGATGGAGGGGTATCCCTTGCGGTTTATGTAGCTCCTACCCTGCTCACCAGGTGGTGACTTGTTGTGTATGTACGTGCAGTCTATTGCACCCAGTATCTCTGGGTATTCTGCCACATGTGGAAGAGATGCATATTGCTGGCCAACTCCTCCTGCATTCGGGGGAAGTATATGTGTTCATCGGCATGTGGTAACATGGCATCCATGAACTGGTGTAGTACCCTGGATGCTGATGCCTGTGAGATCCCCATGATATCCCCAGTTGGTCTTTGAAAGGTACCTGTAGCTAGTATTCTCAGGCTTACACATACCTTCGTATCCACTAGGATGGGTTCCCCTCTGTTTGTTCTGGCTCTGAGGCGTGGCCGGCACAGCTACACAAGTTGCTGTAGAATGTCCCTGTCCACCCTGTAATGCTCTATCATCTCCAGATCATGTAGCCCCTGATAGGTTACCCTGGGTCTGAACACTCTCCTCCTCTTCTGGTGCCTGAGGTGGTCATGTGCATCATCCTCCACACCACCTTCAGTCTCCAACACATGCTGGTGGATAAAAGCTATGGCAGCCCCTAACATGTACATAATAAAAGTTCCCCATCTGTATACACCACTGGTGCAGAGTGTAAGGGAATATACAAATGTGTGCGAGGTGCTTTCATACTTTATAGTATTGTGCTATGGATGCTGCTGATGTCAGTGGGTGTGTATGAGCTATTCTAGCTGCAGTGTGTCTTAATTATGGGTTTTGCAATGAGTACTGAAAGTGTGGGACCTTTACTGTGGAGATCTAATTGCCTGCCTTGATTAATCTGTTGCCCTTTAATTCACTTTTAGACCTGGATCCCCTCCCATTATCAGGCATGCATCCACCTGCCGTCTTTCTTGTTTTGTACTTTCCCTACCCAGTCATGGCAAAATGTGCCTTGTAGCTGATATACTGTATATCGGCTTTGTTCTGCTTTGACACTTTAATGTTTTCTTTGCAGTACAGCCCCTCCCCTTCCCTGTTCTGCAGGTAGCTGCTTGCAGCCTTGTTAGCTGAAGTCAATGGCCCACTGTAGGTTCCTAGGTGTTAATTAGTCATTTGTACTCCAATTTTACTGCTGCAGCATTTCCTTATTTCTTTCCTATATCCTTCCTGTATCAGCTGCAGTGTGCGCCGGGCATACCCATTTATTGGGTTTACGCGTGTTTTCATCTCCATTCACATGCATACTTGGTTACCTTGTGTACTCTCAGCTAAGCATAGCTATGGCCAATTCGACACACCCCTATCCTGCAACTTTGCCTGGCTAGGGGCAGACCGGTTTAGCAATGCTCCAATGTGCTTACAGCAATGGCGACACACCCCTCTCTTGATGTCATCTTTATCTCAAGGGCACACCTTGGTGTTATAATGCTACACTGTGAGGTGCATCCTTACACCAGCGGGGAATCTGCGATTCACTATTATTCCTCTCATTTGCATAGCATTGCCTACTAATTCCTAGCTACTGCGCATAACACTGTCAGTGCCCCTTAGCAACCCTTGCGCCATGAGTATGGTGTAGCATGCCTGCCATTGACTATTATGGGGAAATCGTGATATGTGTTTCATTGCGGTTTTATTCTATATTTTTATATATTCCTTGTGATTCCCTTTGCGCACCGCTGCCCTGTGCTTCCACGTCGCAATAGTACGACTATATATATTAAATGTTAATTTTATATTTTGTACAAGTTTTTTATGCCAATGGCTATTGGCATATATTAACAATATAATACATGCGTTTGGTCGCTGTCATGGCTCCGATTTTATGTTTGCAAAAATGTAAACCGTTTTCTATGGTTTACATTTCTGCATGCTTACACTACGCCTGCATCCCTTCCTGAATTGCTACATACCTTCATCTGCATGCTACACTGCTGCACATGAGGTAATTAGCATACAAGGCTTGGGAGTTGTGCGGGCGTAGCAAATGCAGGTAGTGCATGTGAAAACAGCTCGTACCTGATTCGCTCGGTGGCCATCTTTGGTATTAGAACGCTGACACTACGCCTGCACTTGGCGCAAGCTTCATGAATAAATAATGAACGAATGAGATAAGAAAACTCACTTTATTTAAAACACGAAACAAAGCTTTCGGGAATAACCCTTCCACAGTATTTGTTAATACATTTTAAACTAAGAACATTTTCATTATATAACAAGGACAGACAAAAAAAACACATGACACAGCCCACCTATAAGACAATATATGAGAGAAAATCCATTAAACATTTAAAGCTATATCTCTATATTTAAAACCATGTTGAGCATAACTGCATTATTAGTATATTAAAAGGTATATATCATAAAATATTGCATAAATGCAATTGTATAAAATAAATAGTGCATAGCGCATAAGAACAGAAGAAATATATAATATAATATAACAATTAATGATATTGCTTATGTCTAAATTCTAACATTGGTTTAATAGTAACCGCATTGTTCAGTCCATGAAAATGTTCTTAGTTTAAAATGTATTAACAATCACTGAGGAAGGGTTATTCCCGAAAGCTTTGTTTCGTGTTCATTACAGCCGAGTGCTTCTCCAGGCGTCTTCTGCAGTTAACCCCTACTGCTCCTCTAGGCGTCAAATATGGATTGTTCATATTTGCAATAATAATTCTAAAACCATGTTACTTACAAGGTACCAGGATATTTTGTCTTGAGCCATATGTGATGGCAAACACAACTCTATTGATATTTTACCTCTTTCAATGAGAGTTTTCTAGAACTGTAAGGTGATAACTTAGTTTTTAAAGGCTTAAGCCACGCCCACTAGGGGTTAAAGGTGCACACTCAAAAGAGCTGAATGAGTTTTCTTATCTCATTCATTTGTTATTTGGGAATTTTTCTAGCTCTGAATAGAGAAGATTCAAACCCTGGTTGGAGTATTGTTTTATTTATGCAAGCTTCATGAATCCCAGGGATTGTTTTATCATTTTTTAATGTTTTTCTTTGTTTTGATAATATTTGTTTATAACATTTGTACATAAGGAAAACAGTACATTCATACAAAGCATATATATATATATATATATATATATGGAATCACTACTTAATACTGAAACTACACAATCCCGAAGCCCACAATACCGAGACTAAAATCCCTAAACCACACATTACCGACATTTTAAAAGCGCGAAATTTAAAATTGCGAAAGTACTACATACATACAGCACACACACAAACATATACACAGCCTCCCCCCATAACCAAACAAACCACCCTACACTAAAGATAAGCAGGGGGGCTTCACTCCCCTGCACATCCCATGTGGTGGGCTGTGCCCCCCACACCCCCCAACTTTAATATTCCAACTCCGAGATCGCACAGACATACACACAAGGCAAACTCACACCCACACATTATAGCCCGTCTCACACACACACACACATACACACACACACACACACACACACACACACACACACACACACACACACACACACACACACACACACACACACACACACACACACACACACACACACTAAAGCCCCTCACAAACACACTTACACACACATACTTACCTGAACCGCAACACCAGAAGCGCTAAAATCCTTTACCATCGGGATTTTGAATTTCGCGCTTCTGGTCTTTTGGTAATCTGCAATTTTGGCTACATGGTCTCGAGCTTTTGAAATCCGAGATTTCAAAAGTTCGCAATTTAGTAGTGTTCCCATATATATATATATATATATATATATATATATATATATAGATATATATATATATATATATATATATATATATATATATATATTATTATTTTTTTTTCCGGTATGATTAATTGGAATGTATGGAAAAGGCTTTTTATTGGTGCATTTAAAATGATGTAACTATATAAAAATGGGAAGTGAGTAAGATTGTGTTATCTGATGAAGTTCCATTTTTATGTGAATTGGTGAATAAAGGAATGAACGAAAGCGCTAATAACCTTACTGGATTGGTGTCTTGGTTTTTTCACTTCTGAAGGAAACTTGTATTTTCATTTGTTTGTGGTTCGAGATTACAGTATATAGTGTGCCTTTAAATCACATAGAAATATTTCAGCCATCTCAATTCCTTTTATCATCTCATGTCTATTGAAACACTCTGCTGGATCTTCTTGGTTTACCTCATGTTCTCCATGATCAACACATTTATTATGTCAGATCTCTTGTTCCATTTTATTGTTTAGTTAATTTATTGTTTATGTAATCAGTATTATTCATTCATTGTTTCACTTGTTCTGGTCAGCTTACGGGCAAACACCTACCTGCATATAGTATAATACTCTGAAAGTGATTAAACACCTAATACCCTCAGGCAGACTTGTAAAGAATATTGTGACCTGCTCTACCATTTCTAATTGATTTGTTCATATCCCTTGCAGTCACAAAAGTGCAAAATGTCTCCTTTAACTGGCAGAAAATCAGACCATGACATGGGAACATGATACTATTAGTAGTTGTAAGTGATGTAAGCATTACGTGAAAGATGACTATTTCATTTTGGCTAAGATGTTTAAAAGATACAGTGAAAAGTATAATTAATATAAATGGACCGGAATATGAATGACTGCCCATTATTGTATTGCAAGTATAACTTACAGTCTTGTAAGACTGAAAACAAATTAGTGAGCTGAAATTAGAGCTTATATTTCCTAATGAGCAGCAGTACAAAAAGTCCGCATCACACCTACACACAGAAATCGTGAAGCAGTGGGTAACTCCTTACTACAAACAGAAAAGTGATCAGTTAAACCCCAAACAATAACAGCTCAAAAGGAAATGCAACCCCTGCACACTGTGTTAAATTCCAAATAAAAATAGCACAGATATAAATGGTAACTGACAGAGATTCCTAACTGACTTATACTGCACAGCAATGCTTAAAATGTCATTGTGAAGGTATATGAGATTTTAAAAATACATCTTCTTGGCATCCCTCACATGTACTGAGTCACTTGTAATGTCAATATCCTTTCCTATGTATAAAAAGGCAATTTAAATGGGATGACCTATTTATAAACACTTATTCATACCATATTTAAAATGGATATATGTAACCTTTAACTCATGCTATTTCCTTACTGTTGATGTCCCTACTTAAAGTTTGTCACAGATGATTTGTTATTGAGATAGCATATTTTTTGTGTACTATTTTGTACAAGCCTGTTGTCACTTCTGTATTTGTGAAACAGATAATAACTGGCTATCTAACAACTCTGTTTTGCATTTAGGAATAAATATGGAACAGAACACACTTCTATACTGCTCATCTACAATCCTTTAGTAAGTTACCTGGCCATCACCTTCCTTGGCAATTAATTTCCTGATAAAGGTATTTATTAATGGCAATATTGTTGTCTTAATGCAAATATCTTAATAAGGACCATTTGATGTGAGACATCTCAGATACCCAGCACACGTTCTGAAATTACACTGGAAAGACATTACTTTAAGCTTAGAAAATATGATCTGTGATATACTGAAAGGCATTGTGATACTGTGGCCATATGTTTCATTTACTGAATGCAGTAACTTAGAAAGTCATGAGTGGTTCATGGAGAAGCTTAGAAATATTTAGTTAAGACCAAACCCTGGCCTTGGTCTCAGAATAGCTGCTGAGGATGCTTTTAGTTTGGGAAGGAGATGAATAATTTATTTTCCACATTAGCAATGTGGTCCATCAACAGGTAGTCTTTTGGGACTCAGCAATTCACTGTATTCATTAGTTATCTGCAGATTTCAAACAGGAAAAGTAACATTGTCTAACATGCTGGCAATATGATTAGTACTACTCATCAATACAGAACATCAGCCATGGAGAGTTTTGACTGTCATCTTCTAAATTCAAGAAAGACTAAGCTAGTCTTTTTTTTAGGTCTACATTAAAAAACTGTAATAGATTTTGCCTGCTAACTGTGTTTTCAATAAATTGCAATGTGAATTTGATCCTGCATTTATATCTCTTGGAGCATCTCCTGAATCAGGAAATCAGTATGTAAACAAACACTTCTTTATTAAATGAAAGCAATCCCATTTTCAAACTGTCTTTGAGGCCTAATAATGACTGCACGTATCTCTTGATTATGTAAAATTGCAAGTCATAGCTGTTCCCAGCAGAGCAACATGAAAGCACTACTGAGCCTTCGGTCTGAATTTCTTTACCACCATAAGCAACAAGCTTCACACACTTTGTCAGATTATGTTGTTTTCCAGCTCTTACTATGGCAAATGTTTCTGTTGACATAGCATTGCACTTTGAACCATTATCAACTTTGAGCTCTATGGATCTCCCATTGATCCGAACTGTACAACATATTTCACTTTATGCCCAGAAATCTACTGCATTGACTGTTTCACCAAGCACAGACACACCATCAGCATAAAAAAGTAGGGTCAAAGCTTTCTATTTGATCAACTTGCCTTATCAAATGCTCTCTCCTAATAAAATAATGTGTCCCTTTAGATTTACAAAACCTTTTGAAATTATTCCACTTTTTATGATGTGGCATTGCTGACCAAAAGCACCTCTGTCATTTAGCCTCAAGAGTACCTCCACAATTACAACAGTTAACTATGAGTCTTGCTACAGGTTTTGCTGAGTCATAGGTTCATAGGTAAGTACTAGGCTATCTGCCCATGGGCATTTATAAGCCTAGCCACAGAGTGATGGCTTTCGCCTCCCCATTAGATTAGTAACCTGAGCCTCTGTCAACAGGGCTCCTGAAGTGATCCCAGGGTAGAACTTATGATTACCCATCCACTCATCAAGATTTCTCTTGAAGAGGGTCAGAGAGGAGCTCTGTCGAATATGGATTGGGATTCTATTCCAGAGTGAGGGGAGTCACTGGGACAGGAATCTATCCCTCCAGCATGTCCTGTTTATTGTTGTACATAGTCACACCCTCTGCTTTGCTGAGCATGCCCTGGGTTTTACTGAAGCTGCTCTGGGTTTTGCTGAAGCTTGGGCTGTGGCAGCCACACCCTTTGGCCTGTATCTTTTAACCTCGTTCTGCATACTATCAACTGGAAGAAGCTTCATGTGTGCTTTTCTCATTTGTAAGCATATCTGTGTGCTTTTCTGTGAGGTCATACACCTGGCAAATCTCTATGAGCTTATTTAAAGTTAAATCACTGTCTTGAAACAAAATCTTTCTCACTGCATCATTATTAACACCACACAGAAGCCTGTCTTTTATCAACTCATCTCCCAGATCACCGAATCTGCACATTTTAGCCTTATTTCTCAAGTCAGTTATTTATAATGCAAATGTTTTACCAGGCTTTTCTTGTGTAAAATAAGTGTCCTTCTATTGTAATATTCATTTGGGGGTTACATATTTCTCTAAATTTACATTTTAAGCACTCAGGGTCTTCCCAAGTTACAACCAGTACCGCAATATGGCAGTCTTCCCCCTCCTCTGCAAACACAGCAGGTGCATACACAAATGAACGCTCTCTTTCAATGGCTTCTGACCTAGCTAAATTAAGCATAATAAATGCCTTTGTACATGCATCTTTGTCAGAAAAAGCAGCCTGTATGAAAATATCATACTCTTACTCACACCCCAATGTTCTGCAATATTGTTATCAAACTCAGGTGGACTGCATCTGCAAAATCCTTCTGCCATGCTAACAAATTACTTTTAAACACAGTGCAAACTTGGCCCTTGTAATTATGTACGAACATGCGTACACACTAGGCACTTGCAATAATATTCAAATACACAATATCTCTTTGAAATTACTGTACATTGCGAAAAAAAACTGCACTGTAATACTATACACACTTGCCAATAATTTGCACACTTTGGATACTTCAAATAGCTATAATTAATGCACAAAGTAGTACATGGTGAAAAAATATGGTTGTTTTCCATTTCTTATACATTTTATGCAATTTGGATATTGTTTCAAACATTTTCATAATTATTTGTTGTAATGCACGGAATCCCCAATAAGTGCTCGCTCACCTTAATAGAACAATAGCAGGAAACCACTCCATTCGTTAAAAAGCCCGAATAACGGGTGAAAGTGCTTAACCTACATTCGTTTATTTCATGGATTTTAGACTTCTTGGTTCTAAGTGAATTCATTCACGTTTACCATTTTTTATGGATTATACAACAGTTTGGCATACAGTGAATTAGTTGGAGGTTTTTTCAACAATTGTTCATGTATATGACTTGCGTTTGGGTGAACACCTATTTGTTTGGATGTATCTATCATTGTTGTTCTGTTATGGGCAATAAATAACTGTTTTTAATGAATGGAGTGATTTCCTGCTATTGTTCTATTAAGGTGAGCGAGCACTTATTGGGGATTCCGTGCATTACAACAATTAGTAACACTTCACATCACAAATTTTCATAATTATTTTGAATACTTTTATCAATATGTTGCAGTTTTGGACATTTTGTTCAATTTGAATTTTATTCTGAATATTTTGAGTGCTTTGTTTTATATTCATTGCATAAAAGAAACTCATTTAAGCACGTTTTGTACCTGGAATTAGTTTCTAACCTGTTTGCAAGTTGTTTGAGCTTCGGAAGATCCACTCGTGTATTTCTCCATTACTGACTGTGTGCTTCATGGTTTTGACTTTGAATCCCATTCTGACACCATGTCACTCATCTTGTGTATCTAAATAAGAAGATGAGGCTTTGGTGTTCATTTAAGTAGTTTATTACACATGAACACATCAGGATGGATAACTAGAAAATTAAACTTAAAAGAACTAACTGACTGACTGCTACATGCATACATGCTTGCACGCACTCAGTACTTATATGCACACACCCACTGACTGGAATGCTTCTTAAAGGTACATCACACACTCTGATCTACAAGAACTTCTTTGAAAAGGGGATCTTTCTAGAAAGAACTATGACAATTGAATACCTAAACTTCTTCTGTTGTTGTGTCTTTCAGCTTTTCCCGGTTAGGGGTCACCACAGCAGAACTCCGGTCTGCTAATGATTGGCAGTTGATTTTTACGTGCCGAGTTGCCAGCCCTGATGCACAACCTTCAACAAAGGTACACCCATTCACACATGTCTCCACGCAGAAGACGCTCTAGCTGAGAATCGAACCGGACAGCGTCTTACTGTGAGGTGACAACGCTACCGCAGCACCATCACCGCGGAGTACCTAAACTTCTTCTGTGTAGTCACATATTAAGAATCCTTGAGGCACAGACCTCTCTTTTTCTCCTACATTAGCACCAAGCTGTAATAAGTTAGTGACTCTTTTCCATCTTCTTACACTTAAGCTACACACATTTGACAGACTGGGTGAATCTTTTTAACCAGTGCATGGCAAATTCTTTTATGGGTAAATGTGAAGTATAAATTCCAGTGGATCCAGAAATGTAGGTTCCACAGGTAGTATTCATTATAGTCTATCAGTGACACTGCATTGTCTTGGTACCTTATACTCATCATCATATAGGTGTTCACATAGGCATTAAGCACCACTATTTTAATCAGTATGCCATCATTGTAGGTGCCATATTTAATTAACTGAAAACAACTAGCAATGCTTGGGGATCCATAACTACCATAAGCCTTATTCTATTTATATTGCATCAGAATTAAAGCAAACATTTTCACCACATAGTGCTAACTGGATAGCATACAATTGTATTTTGACACTTAGCATTATTGCAACACTGAGAGTCAGTGCAAAAGGATGACTTATCAGACTGAAGTAACTTTCCTGTAAGAGAAAAAAGGCAACCCTACTAGTTAACACATGATGTTTTTGAAAAGTATGAACAAGCTAGCAATAACAGCTAAAAGCAGTTACAGGAGCATGTTATAGAGCCTAAAAAGGTTATTGAATCATGTGCAGGATTTCACAACATAATTCACAAATACAATATTCTATGCAAGCTCATGATACTTCAGTGAAAAGTTATTTTGTTTTCAACTAAAAATTTCATTTTAATATTCTTTTAGGCAAAGTTAATAAATGTCTGTGAGTCATATCAAACTATGGTCAGGCTAACACCTGCACTTTTTTTTAACACATTATAAACACATGCCTTACATCAAAAATATTACCCAATGTAATGAAAAGAAAAGAAGTTATATTACACCCTTCTAAAACAAGGCTCTAAATCCAGTGCAGAATCCTGCAAAACAGTTTTGCTTCTTGAATCACTAGCCATAATTCTTGAGAAGCTATGATAAAAAGCAATGTCTTTAGTCTTTTCCCGGTTAGGGGTGACCACAGTGGATCACTGGTTTTCAGATTGATTGGCAGTGGTGTTTTTACAGTGTCGAGTTACCCGCCCAGTACATTACCTTTGCAGAAGGAGCACACACACACCTGCATGTCTTTGAAGATTCACTAAATCGCAGGGAGGAAATGCAGACTGCACAAAAGGAGTACCAGCTGAGAATCAAACCAGAGAACCTATTGCTGGGAGGTGACAGCACTAATTGCTGCACCACCGCAGACTTTTCTTGAGAAGCTATGGTAATGCAACCAAATGCACAAAATGAAGCTTTTGGTTTGCTTAGTGGCCACTGGCCAGATTTTAGAAAGTGATGTAGCATTAAAACTACTTTATTCGCATACAGCAGTGATATATTCTAGAACATAGAATTAGGTGGACTGTTGGGTGTAAGGTTTATAGACCTAAACAAAGCTTTTGACTCAGTGAATCATGGTATGGGTTTGTTAAAGGGGCACCTCTATACCACCTGAACAAAACTATACTTTGGTAGTTTGGAAAATATTTACAAAACAGATCATTTCAAGTTATCACTGATCACTGTTAAACCCAGTAACAACCAGTAAGATTTGTGACTCCATAATGCTGTTTCCTTACCCCAGCCATTTACCATTTTCATTAATTCTCTAGCTGTATTCTCATCCCTTACCAGTATAAATTTACTTGATGCTAATGATATAGCCATTTAGGCATTAGCAAATTTACAGTGGATATCAATGTAATAATAATCAATGACTTATTACAGATATGCTAATGTTTACATCAAATGGGACTGCAAGTTAGCCTGGCCAAATCCAAACCCATGTTGTTTGGTACTTATAAGAGAATCAGCATGTATAGCTACGGGTGAACTATATGGTTTTACAAATCATTTGAAATTTACAAGGACTAGCCATCTGGTATGACAGAACACTAATTCTCTGGTCATAAAAATAATACCATGGAGAAGAGATCTAAGCGGCTTTAAAGATGTTGGAGAAAATTAGCATATTAAATAAAATGGTAAAAGAGACTTGGAAAAGGGGGTGTTAATCCCCACTTAAAAGTTTTCTCTTCCTGTTATTATTGCAACTTCAACAAGCAACTTGCAGATACTGCAGACTGCTCAAGTCGATTCAGCACTGCCTTATAGTTAGCAGTGCAGAATAGTTCCCCATAACCTTCAGAGCCAAACATCTCTCTGGTATTTGTTCAGTTGGATCACTGCAGGCTTCTCATCAGAAATTCAACTCATAGGTTTAACACTATGACATGAAGATCAACATAAGCCACTTACAAACTTCTGAGGGATTCAACAACATTCCGTATCTTCTAGTTGTGAAGCATTTTCACTTCTGGGCCTGAGGGTGCAAAACTATATTCCTATCTCAGGGTAGGAATATCCCAACAAAGATTATTTTACCAGAAAGCTCAAAGCACTTACGATGTTAGAATCAGCATGCAAATATAATGGACCTGTTACTTAATCTGACAACTTTCAGTCCAAACGGCTTCTAACCTTACAAGTTAAGATAAGGCCATCAACATTGCTGCATTTTTTTCATTTTATTTTCCAAGTAAACTCAATGCTGTTCTGTACGAATTTTTGATTTTGTTTCATCTCCTTTTATTGTAATCAGAGCATGACTGAAAACAGGGTGCTACAGTGGTACATTTCATTATCTGTAAAATGAATAAAACAAACATAAAAAATACACTTAAAAAGTGACTAGACTCAAACATGGTAAAATATTCTGGCATTAGCTACACAGACTTCCTTGATTTTGACTATATTTGCATATTTTGATAGTATGAAAATTGATTAGAAACCACTGTAAATGGTGCAGACGTTTACAGCTCCATTTGTTTACATAGCCTTCACTAGCTACATTTTCAACATAAATGCTTCAGAGACATCCTGGGATTTCCTTTTTGTACTGTAAATTTGTGTGTGTGTGTGTGTGTGTGTGTGTGTGTGTGTGTGTGTGTGTGTGTGTGTGTGTGTGTGTGTGTGTGTGTGTGTGTGTATATATATATGTGTGTGTGTGTGTGTGTGTGTGTGTGTGTGTGTGTGTGTGTGTGTGTGTGTGTGTGTGTGTGTGTCTGTGTATGCGTGTGTGTGTGTGTGTGTGTGTGTGTGTGTGTGTGCATGTGTGTGCACATGTGTGCACGTTTGTGTGTGTGCTATGTATGTGTTTTTAGGACTTGCTCACATTACAAAGTTATTGACTGTCATGTCACTCAACATGTTTTATGGCATTCCTTGTTAGAAATATATTTCCTTGATATTAGTGTTAGAGCACAGCTTCTAACTTCCAGTTCAGTCCTGCATTTTATACTTCTTTATTTATTTGTCATTTGGACTGCATTTTTTATAAGGGTAAGAGCATTGCTCTCTTGACCTGCAATGCACAAGCCAAGGTGGACTGGCTGTGTAAGGAAGGCAAAGACTATCAGTTAAAACAAGTTGGCAGCTGATGTGGAATGCAGCATGGCATAGTGCCAAAACATTTGTAACATATCTCAGAGTACAACTGCTATTATTCCTCATGGAGAGGAATCAGTTTTAGTAGTTTGGATATCTTCTGAGGATACCTCCTGGGCACTTCCCACAACAGGTAAACTCAACAGTTCTCATAGGAAGAGACAGGTTAGAGGGCTTATAGCTTTTCGATTGTCAGCTCATCCTAAGGATCCCAGAGGCTGTTCTGAAGGCTGTTGTTGCTGATAAGGAACTCTTCTCTACCATGCTCAGCTTGAACAGTCATGTGACCATGACCAAGATAAGCAATTAAAAAAAAAAGTGATGAGTGAATGGTTGGTTGGTTGGATGGATGGATGGATGGATGGATGGATGGATGGACGGACTGCTTGTAATCTATGGAGATTTTTCCTCTCTTTTAACACTAACCCCCTCAAACAGCTGTCACAAAAAACAGAATGGTAGCGAGTGGAAGCAAGTCAGAACACATGTATTCTAAAATGCCACTAATAGTATGATGTGATAAGAAATGAGGAGTTGAGGAATTGATATAGAGCACACTTAGAAATGTTAAGTTGCACTGTGAAAGGAAAGAAGAAGAAGGCAACTGCATGATAAAAATGTAGAACACAGCAGAGCATTTAAAGGAAAACAAATTGTCAAGCAGAATAGAGAGCACTGCACAAGTTCTACTTAAAATTTTATATTATGGCAATATTTGTAGGACTCAAATGACATTGGAGGGCAGAAGTGCAAGCAATAATGGATTTTGCAATTTTTGAAAATGACAATAACTGTGATTTACTCAAGGACAGATGTTATTTCATGTGTTTTGGAAAGAGAGATGTGATGAAATTGAAAGAAAGCTATGTTACAAGAACATTAGGTTCTGTGCAGGCAGTTCTTGTTGTACAACCTGTATTTCCATCTCAGTTTCATGGCACAATAAGGTTCATGTAGAAATAATCTCATTGCTGTGACTTTTGACTTCTTTTGCAGAAGTGTTAGTCACTAGATGGTCCACTGGGCATTTACTTCACTTATGCGTCTCACCTCAAAAGGAAATTAAGCATGCACATGTGAAAATCCACAGTGGCTAATTTGTATCTAATTCAATTATGTGGGTGTATAAGATGAGTGACACTGAAAGGTGTGTATGCATCTATACCTCAAAACATCAACGATCAGAGCAAATATAGGCAAACAATAAGAACTAGGATTTTACTCGGCCTAAAGTTTAAAAAAAAAATTTCACAGATACACTGGCATTGCAAGTCAGATATAACAGGTGATGTATGCATCTTTAGATCCTAATCATCTATAAGCAAAGACATTATTTATTTGTTAACTGGATAAGTTAATTAGTTCAAAGAACCTTTTCATGTTTGGCATAAGTCACACACAAAAGAAATAAAAAAAACTAAATCTCTAAAACAACATACGAAGGCACAAAATTCAGAAATTAAGCAGAACATACAAATAGCAAAAGTGTTGTAAAATAATGATACATAGCATATAGAAAAACAAAAGAAATTGCAATAAAATATGAAGTAAAATAAAATGGCACAGTAAAAATGTCAAGGGCATGTAATACAGAAAATAAAAAGAAGAATATGGTAATCTTAAGCCTTTCAGTGCAATATAGCCATAAATGAATGCATTAACCATGCGATGGGCTGTGGGAAGAAATCCATCCGATCCTTACATGGCACATATCTGCCATGGACTATATAGTACAGTACTATGGGAATAAATTGCACCATAGCCCTTAACCTGGCATTAATTCCATCATGGGCATAGTCAGGAAGCACTGGAACATCCTCAATACAGATTCAGTTATTAGAGGGATTATAGGAGACACACCTACATTTTTGTTTAAAAATAAAATTAATTTGAAAAGAATCTTGTATAGACCAAAGGATACTTTCATGCCAATGGTTAATAAGGATTTTTACACTAGGCTATGTGGTATGTGTAATTATTGCAATAACATTGATAATAGTGGTTTCGTTACTCACCTGGGTATGGGTTGTAAGTATGTGTTTAAGGTATCTGCTAACTGCCTTACCCAGCACGTGGTTTACCTCACTTATTGTGTAGTGTGTGCCTCCTATAATGTGTGTAAAACTGATAGGATGTTCAAAGACAGGATTAGGGAACATCTATGCAACATAAGGATAGGTTCTAGCAACAATGCCCTTTCTAAGCAAGCTTATGCAAGAAGGGGTTAGTCATACCTTTCGTTTTTTGGTCATTGACCGTACCTTCCCTAGTATAAGAGAAGGTGATATCAAAAACTGCACTGAGAGTAAAGAAGGGAGATGGTTATTCGACTTAGGGCAGATAGGGGGAAAAGCTTAAATGAAAAAGCCTCCCTTATACCTGGATTGAAATATAGGCATTTAAAAGTGTAATGACTTTATAATTGATGGTTTTATGATCATATATACATATATCTATGCATATATATATTTATTATATATATATATATATATATATATATATATATATATATTTTTTTTTTTTTTTATCATATAATGTTGTTTTTATTATTTGCATATCTGCTTTCATGGTGAAAGTTAGCTATAAACTCATGTTTTATATTGTACTCAATATGTGTTTAAGGTACACTCCAATGCTTTTTATCATGTGATTTTTATCATGTGACTTTCATCATGCAGTTTGATTGGCCAGGTTGCTGTATTTAAACTTGGTTATGGGGTGTGCAATATTTTGGTCTGATGATGCTAACTGTGAAAGCGCTTACCTGTTCTTGTGCACTGGGTTCATTTTAATAAACGTGCTTGAAGTTTACTTTTATGGTCCTTCTATGTGTTTGCTTCATTGTATACACTGTTGGATTATTTTATTTAAGCTTCTTTTCATTCAACGAGGCATTTATCCTTTGGAGTGCTGTTTGGTTTTGTTTTATAAAAATATCCAAGTCTGTTTTTTTGAAACAAGTCCTTCAACAACTCCAGAAATATCACCAGTAAAGGTTTTTAAGACTGTTCTTAACATTAGGCCTTCCAATAGGCCGTGACATGCTAATAACCCTGTTATTCATGTTATTAATTTATTTGACATGTGTTGACTGGGTAGCGCCACTGGTTATAATTTTCACATATAGAACAAGTGTATATTGAAACCTATAAGTACCAGTAATCAGTGTTCAACATTATCAGGACACAAAAAAGCAGTTATAATAAATTAAGGACTGAGGTCATCATATACTTCCTTAGAATGCCCGCAAAAAACATGGAATAATTAGCACAAGATGTTGGTCGTCATGGTTACGTATTATACTGACTAGACAAATTGCACACCTATTTATGGATGTGAGGAGAACTTGCAAAGACGTTTTGAAAAAAAATAATTATTACAGCCACTTTGCACACCTTTCAGTATGCACCAAAAGCATAGGTGCTGCCTCACGGAGGGTACCTGCAAGACAAGAATGGTCATGAGGCTCAGTGACCTTAGAATATCTGTTAATCCATGAACTGACTTAGTGGATTTGTTATAAAATGCCAAGAACTGATTTTATCATCTAGCAGTCTTTACTGTAAGATGTAAGTGTTGTTTTGGTGTATGATTTTTCATTAAATGATTCAGCATATTCTGGATTCTGTCTGTGGTTTATTTTTAGTTTTTAGTGCATGGCATCTCATTACATTTTTGGCATATCCTAGATTTTGCTTGTAGTTTACTTTTCATTTTTTCATGTGGTATGATTTCAGGGGTTAGGTATGTACTTTTTCTACATATAATTAAAACATGAAGGGGTTTCTGAAGTCATTGTTCTCTGTATGTGTCTAGCTGAGTTAGTGGTAGTCAAGTCAACAATGTTATAATTACCTGTTTTATGATTTGCTCTCACAGTTAATTTAATTGCTTCACAGAAATAAATAATGGATTGGAATGGTACCATGTTTACAGTACACAGAGTGGCTGCAATTTAATATTTAGTATTGAAATCACAACACACCACTTCTGTAAATTAGGAAGTTACTTGCAAGCAAACTGTGTTTTTTGTCTTGAGTTGTAGAACTTTAAGTAAACAAAAGTTTTCTCACATCAGCCAGAGGGGTTGACACTTCAGAAGCTTGACTAGATATATTGCAACCAAAAAGAGATGGCAGCTCCTCTCCTTTTGGAGTTCATTTTCATTTCTAATCCTTCAAGAACATTGCAGTCAGATAACATAAAACAAAAACTAGGAGAAATGTTTTTTATTGATGACTCTAACAGTGCAGAATATGTGAAGAGTATGTTTGCATCCAAGCTTGAATATCATCACTTTTCTTAATGACATTCCTAGCATATTAAATGAGTAACTCAGTCAGTCCTTTGGTGCTAGTCCTTAAAGGGTCAGCACAAGTTATTAAACAGTTACAAGAGAAGTAGTAATGACCAATAATATACAAAGCCAAGAGAGTAGTAACCATAGCCTTTATTTCTCTTCTGCTTTGGCTCATATTTTCTATTGGGAAGAAAGGTTACACTTAAAAGGCAGTTAAATAAGCTATACACTTAATAAACATCTGGTTAATTATCCAAAGTCATATAAAACCCACATACTACATATCCCAAAAGTCTTATATAGTCCTAGGGAATATTGTCATGAATATACAAAATGTTATTACAAAACAGAGCAATAATTCATGTGGAACATATTTCACTATATTCTCAAGATGGAAAATTATTTATGCAAGCAATAATGCCTGACAGAGTATGTGTTAATTAAGCAATAACCCAAGCCTGGGTGTGGGTAATGCTGGATTTACCCACGGATAGTATGGTTTGGTCACAAGGGCAAAGCCTGAGTGGCCAAACAAAGACAATCATGGGTAAATCCAACATTACCCACACCCAGAAGTGGGTTATTGCTATTATACAATGGCATTATTTAAGAAAAAAATACTTACTTTTCTTAAATAATGGCATTGTATAATGCCTCCGTGCTGCCCTTCTGCAGCTGTCCGGTATCCTGGAGCAGTTCTGATGTACTGCGCATGCGTATGCTTACGCAGTACATCAGAGCTGTGTGTAGAGGAAGCAACGGAAAAAGGAAGATCTCTGTTGCTTTTTTAAAGTTGACTCGCTATGTTAAATGAGTTTAGCACAGAGAGATATCTTTAAAAAAAGCAACGGAGAAAGGAAGATCTCTGTTGCTTTTTTTTTTAAGATATCTCTCTATGTTAAACTCGTTTAACATAGCGAGATCACAGCAACGGAGCTCTTTCGTTCTCTGTTGCTGCCTAGCACAAAAAAAAATGAAGACATATAAATGGAAACATTTTCCATTAGTATAAGTCGGATTTACAATGGGCACGCTGACCAATCGGCATGCATGTTTTGGAATATTAATGGGGGGGGTCATTGTATAATGTGTAATTAATGCCTGCCCACAACCTGGAGGGCATTATTGCACTTAGAGAATGGGCGCTCTGTAAAATTGTATTTTACTTACTTTTTTTTAAGTTGTTGTTGTGTCTTTCAGCTTTTCCCGGTTAGGGGTCGCCACAGTGGAACTCCGATCCGCTAATGATTGGCAGTAGATTTTTATGTGCCGAGTTGCCAGCTCTGACGCACAACCTTCAATGAAGGTACGCCCATTCACGCATGTCTTCACACAGAAGACGCTCTAGCTCAGAATCGAACAGGGCAAAGTCTTACTGTGAGGAGACAATGCTACCGCAGCACCACCACCACCGCACTTACTTTTGTTTAAGTATTAATTTTTTTTTTAATATATTTTTCATGTAAAATACTTCCTCTGCCTTATGTTTCATACTTGCTGTAGTATATATTAATGGTGTTGAAGGAAGCATTTTACATCCAAAATATGACACTTTAAAAGAATCCAGGTATTTACTTTATATTTTTGGTCCCTTACAACCAAAACATTTGGTTTATTGCCAGTCATTAGAGGCAAAAGTTACTAAATAATGACATACATTTGAGTTTCAGAGTTTTATTTGCTTCAGAAAATTCATGCTAACACAAATCCTTTTATTTAAGTAAGTTTATAATTGTATAAGAGCAATAAATAAAATCTGTTTTAATTTTTGAGTGTTTATTCTTCTTTATTTCAGACTTTATCCAGATTTCTTCAGCTGAAGCGTCCAGAAGTTATATATACATCTTTGCTGCTGTCAGTGGCAGGCCTCACACTCACGTCTGCTTCAAAAAATGTATGCTAACAGAAATCATTTAAAATATGTTCCTCTTTTGAGCCTTGGTTCCATTTATTTTAGGCTTATCCAGATACCTTGATCTAAGGGCATACCTCTCAACCGTATATATTTTTGCAGAATGTCCACATTTTTGCCTTTTATGTTTGGTCTGTTCCTCATAAAAATGTGTGTTTATACAAACCACTGGAAGATATAAAGCTTAAAGTCGCAGAATAATAACATGCATTTGGATTTCAGATTTCATATCCTTCAGAAAATACCTGCTAACACAAATCCTGTTCTTCTAGCAACTTTCAAAGTTTATAAGGACAATATTTAAAATGTGTTCCTATTTCTTAGCTTTTGTCCCACCCTCCCACTCCCCAGTTATGTCAGGCTTTGTCCAGATTTCTTGTGCTAAGAGGATGTCAGGTATGTCTAAGAGGTAGGTACATAACACTGCTGCTGCTACGGGATCGTTCCTTCTTCACTCTCTCTCACACACACTACCAGGGCATCGTTTGGTCACTTTCACACTGCAGTCTCTCTCTATCTCTCTCTCACACACAAACAGACACACACACACACACACACACACACACACACACACACACACACACACACACACACACACACACAGCCACACACACACACACACACACACACACACACACACACACACACACACACATACACACACACACACACACACACACACACACACAGTCTCTTTGCTTTCATGCACGCATTCACTCACATATGCAGACAGAAACACACACAACTTTCTGTTTCGCTTGATCAATCGCTCTCTCTCTCTCTCTCTCTTTCTCATACATGCATACACTCTCACACACACGCTTTATTTTAATTCTTTTTTTATTTTTTTATTTTACACTCACTAAACAGCAGAAACGCTGTTTAGCAAATGCAAAATAACAGCTCACACGCTCTCACTTTCACTAACATGCATGCATGCACTCAAACACAAACACACACACACACACACACACACACACACACACACACACACACACACTTTTTTTTAGTTGTCTTCTTTTGTTATATATTTTACACTCACTAAACTGCAATATTGCTGCTTAGCGAGTGTAAAATATTGGTGTCCATTTTCTCAGTCCGAGCTGCACTACAGCTTGATATGCTGCTGTGAAGTGTTGGACATGTTTTTCAGTGGGCATTACTTATACGTTAATACTCTGCTGGAGAACGTTCATTGTCCAATCAGGGTACTAATGTACAGTTTGCCCATTGTCTAATATTCAATAAAGGCTCATAACTATTAAAAATGAGCATGCTGATTGGACAGCCCAACCAGTCTGCCTATTGTAAATTTTGCATATTCCAATGGAAAAAAAGTCTGGATGATGAAGTAACACTGAGTGGCCAGACTTTCAACTGGTATATGTTGAAGGACAGAGCAAAATATAAGAAAAATCAGGTACGTTCTGCAAAACAAAACAAAGAGAAACCTACCTGATTTTCTTTATATTTTTGTGCTGTCCCTCATAAAAGCTGGATTGTGTATGTTTTTTTTAAACTGGAGATTCTGTTTTCACCATCACTTCTTCTGCACTCTACTGATGTCAGATGACGTAAGTCCCATATGTTTGTGGAGTACATCAGTCTAGGAAAGAGAACGTGGAAGAAGACTGATGTGCCCTTATACAAATAAAGTATTTAAGAAAGGTAAGCAATTTCTTTTCTGAAAAAAAATAATTGCATAATAGCAATATTCTACTACTGTTTGTGGATATATCAGAATTTCAAAACAAATCAGAGCCAGCACAAAGTGTGATTTTAGCATAGTTTAATGCATAAAATTAATAACAACATGGGTGAAGGGACAAAAATACATATCCCAACCCCCACACCAAACCAGTTTCGGCTTAATAGCCTTCTTCAGTGGAAGACAAATAAAAAACAACAAATCCTGGGATCAAAAGATCCTTCTTATATAGCCAAGGCAAGTGCCAACAAACATTCCTATTGGTTAGTTCATAAGTATTCATTTAAACCAGGAGGGAAAAGCCCCCCTAGTTTAATTATCCATTTTTTCTCCTTAATATTCAAAATACTGTGCCAGCCAACTTTATCCCTGCAATTCCCTATAATATGATCAATAATAGTAAATCTAAATACTGAAGTGCTATGTTTACAAGTGTGTTTATAAAGGGCATTGGATTGCTTCTTGTGTCTTATATCACTCATGTGCTCCTCAATTCTAAACTTCAGAGGCCTTGAAGTTTGGCCCACATAAAATGCAGAGCATGTACAAGTGGCCAGATAAATCACCCAACATGTACTGCAATTGACCAAAAAAGAAATGTTGTATACCATAGAAGTATTCTTGCTGCTGAATAAATAGCTTTTGCACTGTGTATATTATTTCAGTTACTACCATTTGGTACTTATATTTCCTACTGATATTGCCTTCTATTCAGCAGCACTGCTGATATAGAAATCAATTTTGTTATTTGTGTTAGGGTAACAACCTGTCCTGTTTATTATGCTTAAAGAGTTGCACACTGACATAAGGCAAAATGTGCCTTTTCTCATGTGATACTACTTCATGATGTCTTGCTAATATATATATATATATATATATATATATATATATATATATATATTTATTTATTTATTTATTTATTTATTTGAGTACCACAGTTATAAAGGTTAATGTGATGAATATTTTTGATAATAAAACAGTTTATATGAAAATATGACAAATGTGTAATTTAAAATTTGATAAAATCCAAATCTATATCAATGAAATTTTCAAATAGCAAATAACCACTCTGTGTGGATGTAACTCTGCCAACATGCTACATCCTCAGGATTTGTTAAATTTAGTAAAAGGAGGTACACAACATTTCACCTAGTGATCTATAATCAGACATTGCATCTTCCCTAGCTGAGAAACAAAACACAGAAACACAAATATCCCAATGTCATCACCACACCAACCTAGCATAGTGTAATACAGACAGTTGCACAAATCTCTAACAATTTATGTTTATATTTATGACAGAAAATGTTTGCAAACATTTTAGTTTCTTACAGTTTGCAAGCAGAATGCCCTGCTGCACTGCTGGACTAAGTGTTGTTTACAAGCTTATCAAAAGTCACAGATGAAAACATGCAATAAAGTCTAGCCATAACAAGAAAATAAAAGTATGGCCCACCATCCAAATGACCTAGTGGCCTTGCTGAGATCAGTTTGCCAAAATTCAGATGCAAGAGTGAAAGTTAGGACAAGTCTGTCTGAGAGTTTCAGTATAACAAGATGTATGAAACAGCGCTGTCCTCCATAGATGTTGTTCCAACATCTCAAACTGTTAGTGACAATGACCAAGTAGTCAGATATTCAGAGCTATCAATGGGGTAAACTAGATCTTATGTTAGCAAAGTTTGTAGATGGTGTGCTGGTGGTAATGTCCAGTCTAGAAAATGATCTCTCTGGGCTGCTACCATTATTGCATGAATTTGGCCAAGTATCAGGATACAAAATGAATGTATTTAAATCACAAGCATTAAGTATAAGTTTAAAAAACGACTCCCCAGTTTGGCAAGCAGTTACTAAGTCAATAATCCTTAACAATAAATTAAACAGCAGAGAAGCAGCAAGGACTGGAAAGAATATTAGTTCAAGAAATCTCAGTGGAACTACAGGAAAAAGACATAACCCAGGATTCACGAAGCCTCCGTGTAAGAGTTATAACTCTTACACGGAGGCTGCAGTTAAACGGAGTGATGTCAGCATGCTTTGCATATTCATGAGAGCATGCTGAATCACACCTAAGTCTAACACGGTCCATGTAAGACAGTAGGGGGCGTGACCGTAGGCCGAGCCCTGCAAGCGGACACGCCCCCAGAAGTGTAAAAGTGCCCAAAGTAAACACCCACAACAGAGTACACGGAAATGTGAATAAACACAACACAACACATGCCCCCACAGACTATGAACATAAAATATATATAAATGAACATGTTATATATTTTTTTTAAATTGTAAAGATGTTTAACCATAAGTGCGCTCATTTGCGCGGGCGTGCCCGTAGCGCATCTACAGTTAGCAGTCAGTGGGAAAGCATATAAGAACTAAATATGCAAAATAAGCCAGGAAGCAATAGCGTAGCGGTAGCGATGTTGGCTGAAGAGCAGGCATTCATGGTTCGAGTCCCCACAACACCGATTTTTTTTTTGCAAAATAAGCAGGAAACAAGTCCCTGACAAATATGTACACATAAAACCACAAGTTATGTAAAATGTAATGAAATAGCCCATTTATATTGAAGACATGTGAGGTAACAAAAGAAAAAAAAATGCCAGATATGCCCATAGCTGAGCTACAGTTTAACAGAGTGAGTGCATGTGCCCGTAGATGAGCAGTGGTTTAACTGGTGCAAAATGAGTGCCCGTAGCTGAGCAGTGGTTTAACACGCTAAATTTATGTGCCCCTAACTGAGCTGAGCATAATATGCATGCCAATAGCTAAATGAGGCTTAAAGCAGCGTACCCCGTTTGCGCTGAGCGTAATATGCGTGCCGATAGCCAAATGAGGCTTAAAGCAGCATACCCCGTTTGCGCGGAGCTGCGCACCGCGCAAACAAGCTAACCGACGGGCAACGTTGAGCGAGCCATATCAAAACTGTCTTTACACAGACACACCCCTCAGCATGTCTAGACAGTCATGAAAAATAAAAAGCAGTGGCCAGGTTCGAACCCAGGATACTATACACCATAGTCAAGGTACAGAACCACTAAGCCATGACAGCAGTACTTGTAAATGCAATAATAGCTAATATATAGGAATGAATACAAACTAGAGCATGACAATGCAGGTTTACTGAAGTTGATACAATTCCAAAATGGCCAATCACAGATATGTGCGGGAAAAACGGACTATATAAGCCCCATAGGCGGGAATACACAGCATAAACGATTGTAGAACTGACCTGCAGGCAGAATGACAGGAGTAGGAGAGGGTAGTCGCTTTCGAGCACAGAGGTGGGGTGTTGAGGAGTCCAGGTACATGGTCTGGCTCCTAGTCCATAATCATGAGGCCCAACTCATGCAGGGTCAGGTCCTCTGGGGAGCATACAGGGCTGAGGCATGGGACCGGTTGGCTCATGATCTCACCAGTGCCACAGGGATTCCAAGGACTGGTGAGCAGGTCCGTCACCACCATGCAGACCTGAAGAGACGTAATCAGGACCAACTGAACCTTTGGATCCAGGAGGCCCGGCAAACACCCAACGCCCCACTACTGAGTAAGTAACATTTAATTATGTTTGTAAGAAATTAAACTAGCTGATATTATGGAGATGTGTATTCCAATATTACTTCATTTATATTACAGCTGCAGGTGTCCGTTCTGCGAACCGCAGAGCCTATGGCGATAGGCTGGTGCGGTTGCACCACCAGGCAGGTCAGTAATCCACTACCACTAACTGTAAAGAAATATAAAAGTATGACAGTCAGCAAAAGAGTGCAGTGTAGTCAGTAAGAATAAAATCTGCAAGTAACAGTGTGAAAGTGTATGCAAGTATGGCTTGATTACAAGAGTTTTCAGCCTGTAAGTTTAACCTAAACATGAAACTGTCCGACATATATTCTGAAATAAAAATGCCCTGCCTGTAAGAAAATAGTACACAACCTGCAGCAGGCTGAAAAGTATAGCTGCAGAAGATGATGAAATCACATGTGTGAAATATATCCCTGTGGAAATACTGAAACATGACAGAAGTGAGACTGCTGGAAAGGATTGTAATAACTACTGTTAAAACATGTCAATAAAGCCTAGAAGTACCATCCTGAATAGTAAAATGAAAGCAAGTGAGAGAGTGTGAGAAAGTGCCATGAATCCAGCAATACAGTAGTAATAACCCCTGAATAAAGTATACTGCAGTCAAGACAGAATGAAATGCATGTGAGATTCAAAACCAAACAGCAAAATCTGTTCAAAGTGTTGCTGCATCTGGAATGTGTATCCCAAAATCAGGATATGTTGCTCTCAGTCTGCAATATGCCGATAGGATGTTTGTCTGATATACCAAACATCCACACTTGTCTACAGCTATATAAAGCAAATGTAGCCCTGATGTAGCTGAACAAAGCTAGATATGAATGTGTATGAAGAACCATAAAATGTATATTGATGTTGCATTAACAGTCCTATCACCAAGTTGAAATAGTTATCATATAGGAAACTGTAGTTAGAACAGTAGTGTGTGTATATAACTGTAGCTATTAGAAATGTACAGCATATGTATTGTTATTCGAAGGTGTTAATATTACTTTCTTCACCCCACCCTATAACCACATATAACCCATTCCACGTGAAAATGGTATGTGCAATCACAATTAACACCCCTGGACGTTTGTCCTGTTGGGTCATATATATTTGCATGTCTGTTGATGCATCTGCCCTGTTGATACATCCACACCTGATGGCCTGTTGCCATCAGTTAACCCTGCATGTTGTTGGACTGTGTATTTCTGTTCAAATTATGCATGTGTTATGCACGCTGTTCAATGGTGTGAATATCTGGGTGTTTGGTTAATGGGAATACTAATGCATGCTGTTACAACTAATTGTGAATGGTATTATATGTCACTAACCCAAACTGTCATGACATAATGCAAAACATAGTACGACAGGGAAGGCGGGTTCCAGCGGACCCACCTCTGCCACCTCAGCTGGCGAGTGCACCTGGCACTAGTGCCGAGTCCGGACCCTCCTCCGGTGGCCCTGTGCCCCCTGCGGGTGGAAGCGCTGCAGGGGATGGGGCTCGCCCCCCCCTCTGCAAGTGTGGCCAGAGGAGGACCACCACTCACCCTCCGTAGCGTCCGGACTGTGGTGCGTAGGGAGATTTGGGACTCTGTTCTCGAGCCCCTACGCCAGCTCGAGGCACAGGTGGCACAACTAACGGGCATGCCTGTTGCCCCGCCTACACAGCCCCCAGCACAGCCCCGTCGTGGGCAGTGAAGGAACAGTGGCAACTGCCTATGGGTGGGGATATCAGTTCCACTGTTGCCATCTGTGGGCTCATGGGCTCTGGATATCCAAACCTCCGTCCCCGTCAATTGTGTAACCCCCCCCACACGTGTCATACACCGCCCCTGTATGTGTCTTGTTTGTCTTGTCTGTTTACCTACCCAACCTACCTCCCCAGCTGTACCGACTACCTTCACCTGACATACCACTCTCACCTGAAAAAATAAAAAAAAAAAAGGGCACTCTGTACCCACAAAAAAATTACGCCCCATACATAGCTGCCCATTCCGCACACATGTCTACTGGACATGGAACCTATCAATTACAATTGGCTGTACAAGTATTATTGTTATCCTGACACCTCTCTCAGGGGTGGAAGGTTTCAAATGTCACACCAAATTACATACATATGCACAGCTGTTGCTGATGAAGAAATGGGCAGCTATGGGCTTTACCTACATCCCTCCTGCACATCCCAAGCTTGTTTCCCTACTGTCTTACCCTCTTTGTGACCCCTTTTTCACCACTTTCCTGTCTCCCCATTTTTCTTTTTTTTCAAAGAAAATAGCGCGGGTGTGCGCAAGAGTAAGCACGTTTAAGCGGTTGTAAGCGGGTGTGCGCTTGTGTGCGCGGAGCTAACCACCAGTGCGCATGCGTGAGCTCCGCGCAAACCAGCGCTAACTCGGTTACAACTGCTTAAAAGTGCCTTAGTCACTTTGATTGACAGGTCCTGTACTCAGTTCAAAAGCAAAATAAAATCCCACTGTGAGTCCCGAACCCACGACCTTGGAAACAGTAGTCTGTATGACTTACCACTAAGCCATGACTCTTATACAAGAGCATTGTGCTAAAATAAATATATCATGTAATAGTAGGAATGAATGTAAAGGGAATATAGATGTGTAGTACACAAAGCATGCCATTTAGAATTACTATCAAAACTAGTGGATTTCCATAATAGTAGTGTGTGAACAGAAACAGCCATGCTAGTTGGAAGCTAGTAGGTAATAATGTCACTATAGCACCTTGCAAGCCACACACATACTCACAGCAGGATAAGCACTGCCCATACCCCACAACCTCTTACAGGAACACATCTGGACCAAGTAATACAATATGTGGAGCAAAGTCCCAAAACCAGGGACACATTACAAATAATGTTACAACAAACGCAGACAGTTCAGAGAGTAACAGGGTCTGCACTTTGTGGGATGTTTGGAAGGGTATGCAGTCTGAAACTTGAATGTTTGTCACCATATTCTGACTTGAGCCCAGAGTGACTTGCCAGAAAAAGGTGTGCATGAGATATTGACCAAAATATGAGGCAGAAATGTGGACAACCTGCAAATATCTGTACACATGACGGGTCTGACACCACAATATTTGAATAGTTAAGAGCCTAGACATAGCAACAGTGAATGACTTACAGGGATGCCCCACAGACCCCATGTGAAATGTACAAATAGTAGGCAGAAAGGTGTAACACACGCAATGGTAACTATGGAGTCCTGAAAGTATTCATCACTTGCATGGCAGAAAAAGTGTAGTAATACATATGCTCATGCTAACCCACAGTCACAACTGCAGCATACCAGACATTTTAATGGGTGAACCCCACTGATATGTACCATTCCATGAGGCACATAACAGATGAACCTGAAAGTCTCTGGGGCCTGCTCAGCAGCATACTCAAATACCCTAATAGATGTCAAGGCCCACACCATGGCCAGACCACACTGCATGCTGTAACACCCTAGCAAATATAGCAAGCATTCCAAGGTGTGAATGTACATGGAAAATCGGAAAGCTACAGCAGCACACTACAGTCAAGACACCTAGCAGGCATACAAGTAGTGACTGTAAAGGGCAACTATTGAAGCCTTAGCAACAAAGTGCAAGCAAAAGTGAAAGGAAAGCACACACACACACACACACACACACACATTAACAGTAGTAGTAGTTGTAGGTGTCAGTGAACATACACAGTTAGTACAGGAAACTGGAGAAATGAATGGAGGAATGTTAATCTACAACACACCTGGAAATATGAGAGAGATACCAACCTTTACACTCACAGAACATTGTCCACAGCATAACAGTATGGTCCCTGGCCTTAAAATCTGAAAGGGCTACGCCTATCTCACATACCTTTTTATAGCACTGTTCTGAAATCACAGTGAGAACTGCAATCAGTACACAACTGGCTGCATGCAATTAGCAAATGCTGGCTAACAATTGGTGCAGAGGCCATCACATGGGCATATGCAGATACCTACAAAAGTATGCTGTACTCCCAGCCCACACATGCAATAATTTCATTGCACCCTGAGAAGGACGTGAGAGACAGACAGAGAGAGAGACAGAGACAGAGAAAACTGCAATTAAGCAGACACAAAAAAACTGTTCAGCAACAGCTACCTGAAAGCTGACAACTGGGAAGTGGAGCAGCAGGACAGAGAACCAGACAGCAACACAAGCAGCTGTGACAAACACAGGTAATGTAAAGTAATACTATAAAGGTCTACATACTGTGAACCCTCCATATGTGTCATTGGTCTGTATCCATATGTATATGAAGATGTGTAAAGGGCAGGAGACATACAGCAACTATCAGTGAAGGCTGTACATACATTTGTATGTGAGAGCATCTATGTGCACATATCAATGTTGGTTGACTGTAGGTTGTAGTGCCATGTACAAAGTAGGTTTCACAGTTATGTATGTTTAGCAGTATGTCAGTGTGTGTATACAGTATGGTAGACAAATATGTTGATATACCTGTCTAACATATGGATACGTTTGTATGTGAACATATGTATGTGTATATATATATATATATATATATATATATATATATATATATATGATATGCATATATGTATACATACATAGAAAGAGATGTAGGAATACATAGACAGATGTAGATAGAATATTGTACAAACATATCTATGTAATGCACACATACAGATATAGATATATGTAGATACGTATACATAGACAGACTGATCTGACTACCTACAGGTATGACTGTATATGATGACCTGCAACACAGCTTGTCCCACCCCCTCTGTCACTCACACCCCTCTGTGCCCCCCTCCACATCTATAGCAATATATGTACATCAATATATATATGTGTATATGTATACGGACATATATATATATATATATATATATATATATAGATAGATATATCTATATACATATAGATATATCTATATACATATATATATATATATATATATATATATATAGAGAGAGAGAGAGAGAGATGTATAGAAAGTCTGAGTGAGGCACATGTGTACAGATGTATTGCAACAGGTGCCTGGTGACAAAGGCATGGAGTGAACACCAGTGTCAAAACCGGAGTACCATACCACATTCCAGATCACCTACACCAGTAACCACCTGATATGTTATTGGCTGCCCACCACTGCATGTGTCAGGGGTGAACAGGGTCATAAATGTGTACAATAGTGGCCCCAATGATATTCACAGTGGCACACTATCCCTGGAATACCTGCACATGGTATGTGTCAGCGGACATGGTGTGTCAGCTATGGACATGTAGGTTGGTGTACCCCTCCACACCACATAATGGATGCCATGGTATGGACCTCACATGACAGCTTCAGATATGGAGAAGGACACAGTGACATGTACAACACTGTGACAATGCACTCAAACACATTACCAATGCACAGTGACTGACAACACCACAGAGTACACATATGCTACCCACATAGAGGTTACCACTCCTGGATTTACATTTGTAAGTCACACCCATGACAGATGTCCAACAACCATAGTAACACCTCACACCATCCACAACCTAAATGTCTGCTGTGTGTCGTCCGTGCCACTGCAATAGAGTGCACATGTGGAGGTAAGAGTTCCTACCCACAGATAAGACATACCCTGCAATAACCAACACAGTGTTAAGAAGCAAGACTCCCCATGAGTACATGTCACACATACCCCTGCTGAATGTTAGTCAGATAGGTAATATGCCATATGAGTCACCCTGTGTAACTGTGTGACAGCAGCAGGTACCATCACACCACATGTGTCACAATGGTCAGGGTAGCAGAACAGTACACTGCTGTAGTCCCAGGGGCAATAGCATAGTGTATAGTATTGTATTGTAATGTAATGTATTGTGTTGTATTGTATTGGTATGTTGAGGTGCCTCCTTCGTGGAGTGGAACCACTGCTGCTGTGCGCCAGTGTACAGGTACATATCCTGTAGTCAGGCTAGTGTTACATAGCACTTCTATATGTGTGTTTAGCTCCTGTCAGAGTTTTTGAAGCATGCAGCTGGGGATACCATCAGGTCCCATCCACGTTGAGTATCCTGCTGTCCTGAGGGTGGCTCTCTCCTGGACATCTGTGATGACAGGGAGGTTACGGTCAGCTGGGATAACTATGCCTTATTTTGGGGGAGAGGGCGGGGTGACACCTGCACTGAACCTGTCTGCCACAATGTTCTCGATATCTGTGGTGTCAGTGAAATATTTGTTGTTGTGTACTACCTATGGGCATAGAGGATGGATCCTGACCAGGTTGCTAACATAACTGAAGAAGGCCTTCTGGTTATCTGTAGTGTCCCTCTTGATTTCCCTCTCAAAGTTGCCCATGGATTTTGTATGATGGAAAATAGATCCTTACTAGTGCTGCTCAGACATGCCCTCCCTTTATGGAATTATGCTCTGTCTTGCAGTAGCTTCCATCTTCTGTAATACAATCTGTCTATGGCTGGGGTCCACCAGACAGGATGCTGTCCCTTTGTGGAGAGTGTCTTGGTCATATATGGGATTGCATGATCCATGCATTCTCGGAGATGTCTGTAGAAAGCAATTGTGTAGGGGTCAGCATTGTGGGTTGTATCTGCCACTGGCCCAGTGGGCTGAAAGGATACCATGTCACTGTTACAAAGTGTAAAGTTTGTATCTGTAATGTTATGCACTATAGTCGTTTGTGCTGGTGGTGGAGGTGGGATATGCATATCCAGGGCAATCAGTGTGTGGTCAGCTCACAGTAGTCGATGATGTAGGCCATACAGTACCTAGATACAAACCCCCAGAGTGAGGAGGTGCTCTTGACCTGAATCAGTGTTCTGACTGCTGGGGTTTGGTAGTATGTCGTATGGAGTGTGCCAGGTACTGTTGCACAGTTGCTGGCTGAGCACTGATACCTGGCCATCTACATGTGTATCCACCAATAGACAGACAGATGCCACATATGTGAGATGTTGTATCATAACAGTCGAGTAGCATGTGTAGTATGTGTACCAAATTCTGCTGACATATATTGCTGATACCAGGTTATTTTCTTTCTCAGGTACATGGCCCACCCGCGGAATCCCACCTACTCCACAGCTGAGGATGAGGAGATACACCAGAGCCTGGTGCGGGATTATGCAATACTCTTTTCCCGCACCAGCCAAAATCAGCAGGAGAAGGCTGCACTGTGGCAAGACCTTGTCCGTCGGGTAAATGACATAGGCACGCATAATAGGACATATGAGCAGGTACGACATCACTGCAGTGATTTAATTAGACATGTCCATCAGCGTGCGTCAGATATCCACAGGCAACAGGTCACCACAGGTGGTGGGGTGGCTACACATCCCCCACTCACCAGACTGGAGGGACTACTCATGAGTGTAGTGGCTCCAGTCCGCCAGCAACAACAACAGCAGCAGACATGCATTATGATGGAGGCTGGAGCCACGCAGCAGCAAGACAGTGAACGTGAAGGTAATATGCCATATGTATAGTTGACTGTTGTGAACACTGGTAGTTAATGCATGTGTGAGGTGTGTCCTTGGTTTGTAGCTGTCACCATAGTATTTAATGTGCAAGTGTGATATCCTCAATATTAGCAGATGACCTGTGAATGGTGACTGTTGTACTACTGACCTGTATCATGCTCAGTAACAATGGCACAGTTGTGCCCACTGACATTAGTTTCTTCACATCTGCAGGACCCTCTGGTATAACAGCAATGCAGCCTATCCATGCTGGTGAGTGTGTATTAACAATTCCTGTAATAGTGTTGATAGTAATAGTACTATTTGGCTCACTTAGTAGTGCTCTTTGTATGCATGTAGGTGTGTCTGTGTGTTGATATTACGCATACTGAGTACTGTACAATTGTGTGAAACCGTGTGCATGTGTGCACCTGTGCATGTGTGCACCTGTGCATGTGTGCACCTGTGCACCTGTGCATGTGTGCATGTGTGCACCTGTGCATGTGTGCACCTGTGCATGTGTGCATGCGTGCATGTGTGCATGTGTGCACCTGTGCATGTGTGCATGTGTGCATGTGTGCACCTGTGCATGTGTGCATGTGTGCATGTGTGCATGTGTGCATTTGTGCACCTGTGCATGTGTGAATCGCTGGTAATGTGTAGACATTGTAAACTGTGTTTCCTGTTTCCCTCCCACAGGTCCTGTTGCTGCTCTGGTGTCATGTAGCAGGGAACCTGAGTCAGGTGCCGTGGGTACTGATAATGATGACATCTGTGTAATGGCACAGGAAAGTATGCCAGGGTCCGCCATTGGTCAGCTGATTGACAGTACACAGCTGTCAACCCCATCAATGTGCACAGTTATCCTGCCAATACACCCTTTGTCACCAATGTCCCTAGGTGATGGACAGCATACAGTGAGCATTGACCAGGGTAATGTGGTATCTGTGGCACATGCCTCCCCACACAGCAGCCATGGGCATGGCCCAGAGATGGTACCACACAGACAGATGTCCAGGGGTTCTCGTGGGAGCATCCGTGGGCATACTGCCCCTGTCAGACGTGCCCACAGAGGTCTTACAACCTCAGCTATGTTTCGGGCTGTCATGCAGGCACAGTCACGTATGGAACGGTACACCAGACAGGGTCTAAGGGAGCTGACAGCATGTCGCACAGCCATGACTGACAGTATGCGTGACATTGCGGCTGCCATCCGTGATTTCACCGATGTCATAGACAGACGTTGTGGGGACATATTAGACCGGTTCCACAACTACATGTCCATGAGCCAGGGTGATGGTGGGCGGTTGAGGCGTCGACGTGGCCGTATGCCAGCAACAGCAGCAGCTGGCAGTCGTCGCGGACGACAACAGGGCCGCAGCCGCCCCTGTAGTGCCAGCAGCAGCCCCAGCAATGCTGGGTCTGTGCTGTCATCAGACCACCCCAGGAGACCACGTGCACGTGGCTCTGGCCAGGCCCGACAGGGATCTGTGTCCAGTCAATGAACACCTGCTTCTGATGACAGTACCCAGTCTGGGTTGGTACTGGATACGGTCCGTAGCACCCCTGCAAGGCACAGGTACCATGTCCGTGGCCAGAGACACTGATCTGTATGACCTGGCAGGTACAGTCTGTGGCTGTCCACAAATACCAGTATATGGCAGCCATGAGGTGGAACTGTGTGCATCCATACACACATGCGGATTGACAACACCTAGGGCTACCGCATACACGCACACACTGCATCAACATTGCCCCACCTTCTACTGCTGTCCCTCACCAACACACATACACATACATGTCAATTGGTGGTATCTGTGGCTGACTCAGGCATACCAAGTTCACACCCTGTGCATATGATGAAACTGTGCCACCTCCTGCAATCTGTAACAACTGTGCAGGTACAGGTTAACATGTTGCTGATGCACAGGGTGACCACATAGATGTGTAGTAATAGTATCATGTTGTTAACAGTACTGTGTGCTGAATTAATTGTGGGTATATCACAGCATGCCTGATGCAGTAAGTGTGTGATTGTCATGTCCTGTTGTCTACACCCATGGTAAGTACCATAGTGTATCATCTGCACATGTTGGCATACTGGTGGTAATGATGTCAACAGAAGGCTACATACATAGGTAGCACAGGGATAGGGTAATGAATGTAGTAATACACAATGATGGACATGTAAATTGCAAGTGGCATGTTGCCCACACTAGACTCTGCAATGCAGATGTTTGAGGATGTTGATATGTGTGCAGTACTACACGACTGGTACAGGACACACAGGAGCACCCTAGCACTGCATGCTCACATCTCATACCATGCTAGACAGCCCCAACACACATAACTAACTGTCACAGGAGGGAGAGTCCCCATATATGTCAGGGATACTGTGGTGGCAGGCCAGGTAGCATACATCCTACTAAGTATGGAACCACTGAGTGAAGGCTCAGTGTCTGTTATTTGACATGTGTATTACTGCAGGTCTGAGCACATGGGTTTCCATCCAGTTATTGTACATCCTGACAGTACATGGTCTGTACACTTGTGTGCACTGAGACTGGACCCTAGCCATCTGTCCCGTGTATTTCCATGTACATGTGCATAGTGCCTGCATATTTGCAGTGTTACCTACTGGAACTGGTGCAGCTTGTTTGTTGTACAGTGGACTACATGCAGCCCTGTTTACTGTAGCTTTGTTTGCATGCATGTTTGCTTGCAATTACCCTGGAATACTGATCACACCTGCAATGCATAGTTATAGAGCTTCTGTGGACTCCTAGTGCCATCTGCATAGCTTACTATATGTATGTCCATGTCCCACTTGACAGGATGTCACTGTTTGTCCTGTTCACATGTACATTGCCTGTGACACAGTGCATATGACTTAGCTGGCATGTGTCCACGAGAGCAGTCATATATGCTACTGCTAACTAATCACAGGCACTACACCTTCACATATTCATCTTCTGTTGAACTACCTGCTTCACTAGGGACAGCCTGCACCTGTCACCCCTGGGCTTTCAGATATTGGCAAAGGCTCTTGCTACCCCCATAGTGCCTATGTTAGGCAAGGCTCAAATGACAAACCCACCTTCATAGGTATCACAAGGGATAAGAAACTAAGAGTAATGCTACCCAACGCCAGAAGTCTAGACCTCCAGATGCATGCACCCAAAACACTCCTTGGCATGGAGAACATTGATATCTGTGCAGTAACAGATGCCTGGTTCAGGGCTACTGAGAGCACACCAGCACTACCAGGTTTAACCTGGTTGATTTCTTTGAAACAGTCACCAAGGCCATTGATGAGGGGAAGGTGGTTCACACAGCCTACCTGGACCTTGCAAAAGCCTTCACAACATTACCCCACTTGGGCATTCTAGAGAAGCTCACCAGCTTAAATATAAGCCCCTATGTCACTAGATGGATTGCACAGTGGCTCAAGGACAGAACCCACATAGTTAGCATTGCTGGAGCCATGCCAGACTCCAAACCAGTTACGAATTGTGTCCCACAAGGCTCAGTCCTGGGACCTCTCTTGTTTGGTATATATTTATTGGAGGTACAGGCCAACACAGACGGACTGTGGCTGACCAAATATGCAGATGACTGCGAACTGGCCACCATAATCGACTCTCCAGCCGACACATGTGTCTTCCAAAGGGGCATTATAGAAACAGGCAACTTGTGCCAGAGCCATGGCCTTCAGCTGAACAGTGTTTAGAAAGGGGAATGTGCATCCTGTAGTCTGTTCACCTAGTTGCCAAAAGGGACATTGTCCTCACACACACTAACCCCCCTCAGACAAAAGTACACACTTGCCAATTGCAGGATTCAAACCCCTATCTGACTATGTTACGACACTCAAGACTGACACATTAGCAGAGTGTGCTATTCGCATTACTGGGAGGTTTCTCTTTTCTGCTGTACTTATAGAGTGCTGACATCATCAGTGTTTGGAAAGGGGAATGTGCATCCTGTAGTCTGTTCTCCTAGTTGCCAAAAGGGACATTTCCCTCACATACACTAACACCCCTCAGACAAACACACACACTTGCCATTCCTAGTTGCCAAAAGGGACATTTCCCTCACATGCACTAACACCCCTCAGACAAACACACACACTTGCCATTCACAGGATTCAAACCCCTATCTAACTATGTTATGAAACGGATGCATTAGCAGAGCGCGCTATTCACATTACTGGGAGGTTTCCCTTCTCCTGCTATACTTATAGAGTGCTGACATCATCAGTGTTTGGAAAGGGGAATGTGCATCCTGTAGTCTGTTCTCCTAGTTGCCAAAAAGGGACATTTCCTTCACACACACTAACCCCCGTCAGACAAACACACACTTGCCATTTGCAGGCTTCAAACTCCTACCTAGCTATGTTATGACACTTGAGATGGACGCATTAGCGGAGTACACTATTCGCATTACTGGGAGGTTTCGCTTCTCCTGCTATACTTATAGAGTGCTGACATCATCAGTGTTTGGAAAGGGGAATGTGCATCCTGTAGTCTGTTCTCCTAGTTGCCAAAAGGGGCATTTCCGTCACACACACTAACCCCCGTCAGACAAACACACACACTTGCCATTCTCAGGATTCAAACCCTTACCTAATTATGTTATGACACTTGAGACGGATACATTAGTAGAGCATGCTATTTGCATTACTGGGAAGTTTCCCTTCTCCTGCTATACTTATAGAGTGCTGACATCATCAGTGTTTGGAAAGGGGAATGTGCATCCTGTAGTCTGTTCTCCTAGTTGCCAAAAGGGACATTTCCCTCACACACACTAACTCCCCTCAGACAAACACACACACTTGCTATTCGCAGGATTCAAACCCCTACCTAACTATGTTATGACACTTGAGATGGACGCATTAGCGGAGCGCGCTATTCGCATTACTGGGAGATTTTCATTCTCCTGCTTTACTTATAGGTTCATAGGTTCATAGGTTGGTACTAGGCTATCAGCCCTAGGGCCTATACAAGCCTAGCCATAACAATTCCCTGGCTATTTCTTCCCACATTATTTACTTTCCTGGACCCCTGTCTAGCAGGGCGACTGACGTGATCCCTGGGGTGAATTTCCTTTCTCCCATCCAATCATCAAGGTTCCTCTTGAAGAGGTCCAAAGAGGCACTCTGCTTGACATGTATGGGCAATCTATTCCAGAGTCTGGGGAGTCTCTGGGTCAGGAACCTATCCCTCCAGCATGTTTTGTTTATTGTGATGACAAGGTTTAGATCCCTGGAGCGTGTAGCTCTGAGGGATTGGGATTTCTTTAAGTGTAGCATGTCCAACAGCTCTGGGTTTGACATGGCCTTGTATGTTAAGCAGAGATCGCCTCTGAGTAGACGATATCGACAGAGTATAGCTGGAGTTTTTAAGGCGGTCAGCGTAGGGCATCTGCTTTAGGCCTGTGATTCTTTTAGTGAGGTATTTCTGAGGCCTTTCCAGTTGTTGCAGATGTCTTGAGAGGTACATACCAAATGGGGCGTTGTATTCTATAATGGGTCTAATGAGGGATGAGTACAGTGGGACAATGACCTCCTTTTTCTGGATGAAAAGCCCTTCGTGATGAGGTGTGCCACATAGAAGGATTTCCTGACTGTTGTGGCGATGTGGTTATCGAAGGTGAGACCACTGTCTACCTGTGTCCCTAAGTCTCTTATCACACTTTCTGTGTTTAGTGTACTGCCACCTATATGGTAATTCATGGATACATGTTTTTTTCCCAAAGGGGATAACAATACATTTCTTGGCATTGAGCTTGAGCCCATGGCTCTGGCACCAAGCATCTGTTTCTGTAAGGCCCTTTTGTAGAGTATCCACATCATTTGGGGATTCAATAATGGCTCTCAGTTTGCAGTCATCTGCAAACTTTGTTAGCCAGAGTCCCTTAGTGTTGACCTGTACTTCAGAGAAGTAGATGCCAAACAAGAGCGGCCCCAGGACTGAACCCTGAGGTACTCCACTTGTCACTTGTCTGGAGCTGGATTTGGAGTCGGCTACTTTTACAGTGTGGGTTCTATCAGTAAGCCATTTAGCAACCCATTGGGTGACATAGGGATTAATGCCCAACGTAGTAAGTTTATCTATGATTCCAGAGTGGGGGATGGTGTCAAAGGCCTTGGCAAGGTCTAGATAGGCTGTGTGGACCACCTTACCCTTGTCCATGGCTCTGGAGACTGATTCAAAGAAGTCAATCAGGTTCAGGAGACAAGATCGACCCTTCACAAACCCAAACTGGGTGGGGTCCAGTGTTTGAAGGTTGCCAATGTCTTTGTTTATAAGTTCCATGATAATACGCTCCATGGCCTTGCAGATAAGGCTTGTCAGACTGATGGGACGGTAGTTTCCGGGATCCAAGGTGGATCCCCACTTGTGGATTGGGATAACTGTAGCTCTGCGCCACTCAGTGGGCACGAAACCTGAGGTGAGGCTATGATTAAACATGACACTTAGGTGAGGTGCCAGTTCATATTGTAGTTCATGTAGTACACAGCCGGGATGTCATCTGGTCCCATGGATGCTGTATTCTTGGCTTTAGAGAGTGCGTTTTGTACCTGTGTGGCCGTTATTACTGGAATTTGGCAATCTTCCGGTATTGAGATGGGCCATTTAGGGGTGAGAGGGTGAAGTTGGCACTGAATCGATCTGCCAGGATATTGGCAATATCCTTTGGATCAGTATATTTAATGCCATTCTGTTTTAGCTCAGAGCAGATCTGAACATTGCCATTTAGATTCTTGACATAGTTATAGAATGCTTTGTGGTTGTCTTTGGAATCTTTGGCAATTTTATTTTCGTAACTAGCTTTGGAGGATTTTATGAGGCATCTCAGTTTCTTACTGAGGCTAGTAAGGGAGTTTTTTGCATCCTGGGATTTTCCTCTTTTCTGCAAACGTTTCTTCCTTTTGTTGTAAAGTTTGTTTATGGCAGAGGACCACCAGATTGGCTTCCTTTTTTTGGATGAGTGCATTTTGGTTCTATTTGGGATGGCACGATTCATGCATGAGTGGATGTTCTCGTACAGTGCCTTAGTGTAGAATTCAGCAGTTGAACTTTCAGTTCCCATCTGCATGGGTGTTATGAAGTTTGTCACTTCTGACTTGAGTAGCATGAAGTTGGCTTTGGAGAAGTTTTTTATGGTGGTTTCTTTACTGGGGGGGGGGGGTGGGATGTGGATGTTAAGGGTGATTAGCTTATGGTCAGACCTGACTAACGAGGGGGTGACCATAGGTATGGAGCATTGATTTCCCATGTTGGTAATGACCAGGTCTAGGATATTGGAGCCCCTGGTGGGACTATGGATTAGTTGATCCAGGGCATTGGAATTTATGAATTCCAAGAACCGTTGCGCAAAGGTGTTGGGACATGAGTAGTTTTCCCAGTTAATGGCAGGGTAGTTAAAATCACCCAGTATTAGGGTGTTTGGTTCTATCTTAATATTTTCCAGTATGTTTAGAAAGGTGTAGTGAGAATCTTGGGGTATGGTGGGGATCTGTAGCAAGCTACAATTTGGATTGCAGTCTTACCTAGTGTTAGTTGCACTTGGAGAATTTCAGACACATTGTGTTGGCCAACTAGCCTGGTGGTGTGAATATCCTTGGTGAATATTGACACTCCTCCACCTTTAGTGTTTCGGTCCTGGTTTGGTGGCGAAAAGTGTGGTAAGAGTTGTAGCCTGGTATTGCAGGGGTGCTCTCTGGAGCCTTGAACCAGGTCTCAGTTACTGCACAGATATCGATGTTCTCCATTTTTAGGAGTGCCTCGAGAGTGCATTTTGAGGTTTAGACTTCTAGCATTGAGTAGCATTACCTTCAGATTTTGCATGCTTGTACCTGTTATGGTGGTGGTTTTGTCCTTTGAAGTTTGCCTAAAAAGGCACTATAGGGGTGGCAAGAGCCTTAGCCAGTAACCTGAATCCCAGGGCGACAGGTGCAGACCATCTCTGGCAAAGCATCGTGGTCTGTCAATCATGTCATCCCAGGCAGACAGATACTGGATCCCCTTTGAATGACACCATAAGCTTAGCCAATTGTTGAAGTCAATCATTTTATCCTTATATTGTGGTATCATTCTGGGCAAGGCAGGATGCTACTCAGTGCTAGGGTCATACCTGCCTGGGCCACATGATCCGAGAGCTCTTCCATGTCTCTTTTCATGTAGTCCAGGGAGGTGTCTCAAGTCATTCACTCCAACATGGACAATGACAGAGTCATATTTGTACTTGTTGTGGAGTGACTTGAGTGCATGCGTTATGTGGCGGATCCTGGCACCCGACAGGCAGCTGACTGTAATTTTCTCCTTATTCAACCTGGTGAGAGGGACATCAGTGTGCCGGACTATAGAGTCACCTATGACTAAAGTGTTAGGTACATTGTCTTGCCTTAGGGGCTGTTGCTGGGTGGCACACTGGTGTTGTGAACTATGTGACACATTGGTTGTGATTGGTGTTTGTTTGCGTTTCAGCTTCAGAGGTCTTTGTTGCTTGGGCAGGTTACAGTTAAGGGCCTCTGCATATGTGGATTTAGTGTTGCTATATGTGGGTGTTGGTGGTGCGGGTTTAGAAGGGCTATGTGTTGCTTGAGATGTAGTGTGGGTGTTAACCTTCTCCTCTTGACTGTTTAGCACAATCTTGGGTGGAGAGCTTTGCTTCCATTTTGGCTATGTAAGTGCATCTCTCACAGGTTGTAGTGTTAGGTGGTAGGAGGAGAGGGTTGTCTGTGTACATGAGGCAATTGCTGCATTGCCCCAGTATGCCCAGATTCACCAGGTCGACAGGAGAAATCACCGGAAGCTGACCCTTGGACATGCTTGGTTTGGGGCTTTTTTTTTTTTCTTTGTAAAGTATAGGAGCTGTTTCCTTAGCAAGGTACTTTGCAATTATAGGTTGTTTAGTGCCTACTATTAATTTCTCCTTGTTAACAAGGAGAGTCCAGTGTTTGTATGAGTTTAAGGCTTCCTAGGGCTTTCCAGCAGGTATTAGAGAAAGTGCTAGTCACATGGATGCTTAAAGGTAAGATTGAAAAGAATGCACTCTGCAGTGTGCACTAGAGAAGTTAGATGTGAAAGTAGGTAACTTGAATTTTACCTGTTTAAAAAGTTAAGGTTTAGTGGAGAGTTATTATTTTTAAAACAGCAAGATGGATTGAAAGGGGTGGTCACTTTTGTATTTTGCTACTATGAAATACTGTAGGATGGCCAATAAATTTAAATAATTGAAGGGGTGGGATTTCAAAAATGATGATTTTGTGATTACTCACATAAGCCAGTGAAAGTAGAGAGAAATGAGATATATGGTCAGATTAACATAAGAGGTGGGCAACTAGAAAGACAGTGGTATTTAACAAGACAACTTAAATGGGTGGGAGGGCGGGGAAAAATTCTGCCTGACTCAGAACAGAGAGCTGTGGTCTCTTTTGAAGTTTTAATATGCTGTTAAAACAGAATGCAAGCAAAACACAAAGTAAAGAAAACAAACTACAGTATTCAAAATATAGAAAGGCAATACAGTAATACAAAAAATAACAGCAAACTAACCTTTCCTTCACAGCAAAGTGTAGCAGAGTCTGGAGTGCTGACATCATCAGTGTTTGGAAAGGGGAATGTGCATCCTGTGGTCTGTTCTCCTAGTTGCCAAAAGTGACATTTTTCTCACACACACACACTTGCCATTCGCAGGATTCAAACCCCTACTTAACTATGTTATGACACTTGAGACAGACACATTAGCAGAGTGCACTAGTTGCATTACTGGGAGGTTTCCCTTCTCCTGCTATACTTATAGAGTGCTGACATCATCAGTGTTTGGAAAGGGGAATGTGCATCCTGTAGTCTGTTCTCCTAGTTGCCAAAAGGGACATTTTCCTCATACACACTAACCCCCTCAGACAAACCCACACACTTGCCATTCGCAGGATTCAAACCCCTACCTAACTATGTTATGACACTTGAGACAGACGCATTAGTAGCGTGCGCTATTCGCATTACTGGGAGGTGTCTTTTCTCCTGCTGTACTTATAGAGTGCTGACATCATCGGTGTTTAGAAAGGAGAATGTGCATCCTGTAGTGTGTTTTCCTAGTTGCCAAAAGGGACATTTCTCTCCCACAGACTTACACACACACCAACCCCACTCGCACTGAGCATTTGCAGGATTCAAACCCCTACCTAACTATGTTTTGACACTTGTGACAGACGCATTAGCGGAGCACACTATTCACATTACTAGCAAGTTTCTTTTCTCCTGCTATACTTATAGGGTGCTGACATCATCGGTGTTTAGAAAGGGCATCCTGTGGGGAGGCAGCCACCAAGCACACTCTGGCTAAGCTGTCATTCCCTAGGGCAAACAGCCTAGTGTTGACCTCTACACCCATATGTTTAATTGTCAAATGCACATTCTTTGTTGCTGATAGACTGTTTGCACATCTTTATTGCCATAGCATTCCCTGTTTGTATGAACAACTTGTGCATCTGTGGAAGATGTTTGCATATGGGAGGGATCCACTATATCACGTATGTCTCTGTAGTCATTTAACTGTGTGCACTGGGCAGACTGCTGTAATGTGGTTGGTTCCTGGAATAACACATAAAAATACCAGATATGTGTGTCCAACTGCTAAACTGAGGTTTGGCCTAAGTGTGTGAGCATGCCCAGTTCAGTCTTCCCATGGCATGTTGTCTAACATATGTCTCGTTTATCAAAGTGTGTGAGCATGCCCAGTGTGAGCATTCCATATGTTGGACTCTGCAGTCCACCACATTTGTGGATGAGTGTGAACTTCAACAAATATCACCCGTTTATGGTTGTGTGTTGTGTGTCGTGTTGTGTAGTTACTGTACAACTGCTTTGTGTGTGAACACAACAGGATTATACTGTGCCTGCAGTGTTTGCATGGGATACTTTGCATACAGTTGTCAACATCCTTTCACACTGACCTAACACTGTAGTACTGTATAGTGTACTGGTAGTACTTTGACTGTGGTGGACAGTATCCTGGGCTTTAGTGCTATCACTGCTTTACATTTCGATAGTGGGCACTACAGCCTGGTTAGGGGCCAGTTGTGTACATCTGACCATGTTGCATTCTGTTCAGATATGAACTGCTTAAACCAGGCTTGTCCAACATTGGTAGTGTATTCCACAACATAGGTGTACATTTGCAAACACTAGCGATGTGCCCTAGTCCATGTCTAATGCTAGTTGGAGAGTGTGTTTGTCCTTCAACACACATTGTCACAGTCCTTCCATGTTTGCCTGTACCTATGGGACATATATACCAGACGAGGGAGATCCCAGGACAAAGCCTTGTGGGATGCCAGTTATATCTGGTTTGTAGTCTGACATGGCTGCAGCATGTCTGACCATGTCTGTTCTGTCCTTGGTCTGGTTTGCAACCCCTCTACTGACATGTGGGTTTATATTTAAGCTGGTGAGCTCATCTATAATGAACACGTAGGGTATTGTATAGAAGCCTTTGCAAGGTCCAGCTACGCTGTGTGGACCACATTGCCCTCATCAATGACCTTAATGACTGTTTCAATTGAGTCAAACATGTTTAGGGGCAGGATCTGCACTTGAGAAAGCCACACTGGGTAGGGTCCAGTGTCAGTAGGTCCCCAATATCTTTATGTCTGTGGTACACGCTGATCCTTTCCATAGCTGTGCAGACCGAGCTTCTCAGGATTCTGGGGTAGTAGTTTTCAGTATCCATTCAGGCAACACCTTTGTTGAGAAGGACCACTGTTGTTGTACACTGCTCTTTGGGTACATATTCTGTGGTAAGGCTGACATTGAGCAGTAGTGTGGTTTGGCATTCCATTCATCTTGGAGTCCATGTTGCACTAAGCCCAGGACACCATCTCATACCATTGCTGCTGTGTGTTTTGCTTTGTAGATGTTGGCTGTTACCTCAGCATCTGCAATGTCAGGGGCCAGCAGTCTGCTGGGATAGATATTCTGCATTCGGGGGGGGGGTTTGCACTGCAACTGTCAGGATGTATGTTGGCAATATGTGTGTGTGTTTGTGATATTTGTGTGATTCAGGGCATATCTGTGAATTCCCAAAATGGTTCCTACCATCAGTTGTGAAAGCCTTGG